>NC_132888.1:39879242-39914242 GCF_030463535.1 Salminus brasiliensis | reverse complement strand
TCACCAGCCTCATTTATGGCACTCTCATCACCATGGCGACCGGCAGAGGATCTCCAAGGCAATCGGCGGCTGATGAGACGTTGATTGATGGCTTTAATAAAAACTTGCAATTTTTAATATCTAATATTTTATCACCACTAATTGAATCTCACTAATCAACTCAAAACCTTCTCTCTCTCTCGCTCGCTCTCTCGCCGTCTCTCGCTTTCCCTAGTTCCAGCCCATCTCGTCACCCTACAGACACCTGCGCCGCCTAATCAATCAGAATCAGAGTCAGAGGGACCTCGTCTTTTTCCGAAGAAGGTGCCCGGAGACACCCTCTGGGTGCGATCGGGATACAAGCCCGGGGGGGGGGGGGGGGGGGGGGACTCGGAAGAAAGTTCACAGTAGAACTTTCCGAAGGTCACAACGTAAGATCAAGGGCTTCGCACCCCGAGCAAGGCCACGACTTGGGATTTTGAGGGACTCACAGGTATCTGAGGTTTAGGGTACCAATCCCGAACCTCAAGTACCTGCCGATACAGAGTACCGA
The DNA here is from genome assembly GCF_030463535.1 of Salminus brasiliensis. NCBI lineage: Eukaryota > Metazoa > Chordata > Actinopteri > Characiformes > Bryconidae > Salminus > Salminus brasiliensis. Next base: position 39,913,710 of record NC_132888.1, on the reverse strand, counting down.
TACCTAAACCTCAAGTACCTGTCCATACAGAGTACCGATACCTGAACCTCAAGTACCTGCCGATACACAGTACCGATACCTGAACCTCAAGTACCTGCCGATACACAGTACCGATACCTGAACCTCAAGTACCTGCCGATACACAGTACCGATACCTGAACCTCAAGTACCTGCCGATACAGAGTACCGATACCTGAACCTCAAGAACCTGCCGATACAGAGTACCGATACCTAAACCTTAAGTACCTGCCGATACAGAGTACCGATACCTAAACCTCAAGTACCTGCCGATACAGAGTACCGATACCTAAACCTCAAGTACCTGTCCATACAGAGTACCGATACCTGAACCTCAAGTACCTGCCGATACAGAGTACCGATACCTGAACCTCAAGAACCTGCCGATACAGAGTACCGATACCTGAACCTCAAGAACCTGCCGATACAGAGTACCGATACCTGAACCTCAAGTACCTGCCGATACAGAGTACCGATACCTGAACCTCAAGTACCTGCCGATACAGAGTACCGATACCTGAACCTCAAGTACCTGCCGATACAGAGTACCGATACCTGAACCTCAAGTACCTGCCGATACAGAGTACCGATACCTGAACCTCAAGTACCTGCCGATACAGAGTACCGATACCTGAACCTCAAGTACCTGCCGATACAGAGTACCGATACCTGAACCTCAAGTACCTGCCGATACAGAGTACCGATTCACAATGTAAAAAAGGTCGAGGTCAATAAGTTCAGTTCACTGGACAGCACCACAGGGAAAGGTCGCAACTTGGAATTCAGAATTCGGGTCACAGCTCGGGGAAAGATTCCACGACAGTAGCGAATTACCACATGACTTCACATGACAACGTTTCTTTTTATATCAGTTGGACGAATCGAACGCTACAGTGTTCCTGCGCTATGCTTCAGTGGCAACAGACAGCAAGAAGGGAAGAGGAAGAAGTTAGATAAACACTTCCCCTGGAGTTTCCTTTAATGTAAACCATAAACGAGTCCCCTGATAAAACCACAGTCAGGCTTATTCTTAGTTCTCGGGGTCTTCCAGACCTCAACTTGACCTCCACCGTTCCCGTTAGTCGCCATTTCTTAATCACATTAGGAACTGAGGAACCGGCTCCTGACAACACCCTGCTGTCCTCCTCTGGTCTTCTAGTCTGGCTGCTGATTGTTGGGATGAGGTACTTTTGAAGGACCTGAGCGTTTTCAGGACTTTAGAACCATATTTTCCTTAGAACCCGATTTCCCGATCCGACCCAGTGGCTTGGGATCGTGGCTGATCCAGGCACATTCGAATGGATCGTGTACTGGCTATTTGAATCCGGATCCAGTTCAGTTTCTTTGGTTGGAGTGTTTCATCTTTTAACACACTGAAGTACTCGCACCAACAGACCCGTCTGACCAGCCCAACCTTCTGCAGGCCCCTGCAGACGACCGGACACACAATCGGATGGCTGTAGCGGCGGTCCTGATCGCAGTAATTGAGGGTATACAAAGTGCCTCATTGTCACAGATGATCTTCACATGACTTGACAAGCGTGACATGATGATCAGCTCCTGGTCATGCCACCCTCTCCACCCGTCACCAGAGACGCTGAGGAAGACACGGACTACCTCTCAGCCTTTTCTAGCTCAGTGACCGGTAAGTCAGTGCCTGGTAAATACGGTAATTGACGGCCCTTCGGTAAGCCTGGCTTTTAAGAAGGTACCGAGTTCTGCAGAAAACAACTGCTGCCTTACGAAGCTGCTGCCTCACATCTGTCTGCTCTCCTACCCTCCAGGTCATGTGCACCCTGGTGCCCACATCCTTTTTTGCCCACATCCTTTTACCATTACGTGAGAAGGTTAGCTAAACCCTGTCGATTCAGTGTTGTGGGCTTTAACCCTCAGGGCTGATGTGAGATGGTTTGACGGACCATCTACCCACGGTCCTTTACTCTAGAGCCTTCGGAAAATGTCCGGAGAATCCGGTCCGGGCGGTATCCGGAGGTACCCTTTCACAATCGTAGGGTACAGGAGATTTACGCAAAGGGTGGAGCCTGTGTAGCTTGGGCAGAGGATGCTGTTAAAAGCCAGAGCATGAGCCCCGGTCATGCTAACGGTTCCTGATATCAGCGGAGAACCCAGCGGTGGATTTGAGCCTCACGGCCTGGGCTGGGCTGTGGTGTTTTTAGCCTGCTAGCTAACTTAGATAAGCCTATGAGTCCAAACCCAGCAGAGCCAGTAGGAGCCGTAGCTAGCTGAGCTGGCTAAGTTGAGACTAGCTTAGCGAGCGGCTGCTGATCTTCTGTCGGTTCTGTGGGGAGCAGACAGCTGATCAAACCCCAGTTTGGACCAGTCTGACAGAGTCTACAGAGTCTACAGACCGGACCGGGGTCCAGCGTGAGTCCAGAGTCTGCGTGTCGTCTGCAGAGAGTCTGTAGGTGGGGGTACTAGCATGCTTATTAGACTTCACCTCATTCATAAGACACCATGTCTGAAAAAACATCCCCTCCTCCCCACACACACACACACACACACACACACACACACACACACACACACACACACACCCACACACACCCACACACACACACAGTCAGTGTCAATGTGGCCTCTTATTTCCCGGCAAGGTCATGTGAGGAACAAGTGACACAGATTCCACATAGGGGTAGAAAACACAGGCTCACACACAGGCCTCAGACTGACTACAGCTCCACCGGTTCTACTACAGTATCGGTTCTACTACAGTATCGTTCTACTATAGCTCTATAGGTTTCATTACAGTATTGGTTCTACTACAGCTCTATAGGTTCTACTACAGTATCGGTTCTATTACAGTACGGGCTCTATTCCAGTATCGGTTCTATTACAGTACAGGCTCTGTTACAGTATGGGTTCTGTTACAGTACAGGCTCTGTTACAGTATGGGTTCTATTACAGTATCGATTCTATTACAGTATCGGTTCTATTACAGTAACGGTTCTATTACAGTAACGGTTCTATTACAGTATGGGCTCTATTACAGTATCGGTTCTATTACAGTACCGGTTCTATTACAGTATGGGCTCTATTACAGTATCGGTTCTATTACAGTACCGGTTCTATTACAGTACAGGCTCTATTACAGTATCGGTTCTATTACAGTACAGGCTCTATTACAGTATGGGCTCTATTACAGTACCGGTTCTATTACAGTATGGGCTCTATTACAGTATAGGCTCTATTACAGTACCGGTTCTATTACAGTATGGGCTCTATTACAGTATGGGCTCTATTACAGTACCGGTTCTATTACAGTATGGGCTCTATTACAGTATTGGTTCTATTACAGTACAGACTCTATTACAGTATCGGTTCTATTACAGTGCAGGCTCTATTACAATTCCATATTACGGAATTCCAGAACTTGTTACTAGGGGTGGGGCGATATAGCCTTAAAATAATATCACAATATTTCAACACAAAACATACTACTAACAAATTAAACACTAGTTTTATTATATTTATTATTTATTAAGTTTTAAGTATAAATATCTGTCAAACATTCAATAGAAACAAAAACTGTACCAACTCTCGATTGTATTAAAAATAATAATAAATATAATAAATTACAAAGAGTTTTTTATTGAAACTTCAGTGCATGCATATAATCTCCTCAAGGTCCAAACAAAACCAAACGTACGATTTTATGGGCAAGTGTTGGGCTGACCCGGCTAAAATATATGCTACAGTTCCACCACTCACCACTAGGGTACACTGGCTTTGATTCACTTGGCAGCAATGAATCAGTTTGACCCTGAAAATGACTCTGTAGCAAAACAAACTGGTTGAATCACAATCGCTTAATTGATTCGCAACCTGTTCAGTAAACTGAATCAAACGTTTGTTCGTTTCAGACGATACCGGACGCTTCGTGGGGCCTCTGTGGAGCTTCACTGTACAGCAGTGCAGAGACACAGCGATGCAGGGCTGAGTCGGCGTAGACTCGGCCTGCTGGGGGCTGAGCTCACACTGGCTGTTAAACACTCGTTGCGGCATTTTGGACTTTCCTCACACTCAGCTGAGGGCTTCTGCTTGAGGTGGTGAAACCGATTAGTTGTGGTTCCTCTTCTGTGGTTCCAGACGTCTCGCATATCTGTCACATTACTGTGGTCGGCTGAACATCCGAGATTTCATACCGAACACACTGCTGAAGTCCTCCACCCCAGAGCTGCTTTCCACCACACTTCTTTCTCGTCCCAAATGACTGACGTGAAGAACGTACGCCGTGCGCACGACGTCGTTTCGTCAACAGGTCAGAATAACGATTTTTTATCACGATACGATTTTTTTTCCGCTTTTTTTATTATTAGCGCGAATGATACGATATGATACACCCCTACTTGTCACAGTTGCATAATTACATATCGGAACTCCAGAACTTGTTACATTTGTATAACGACATTTTGGAATTCCAGCACTTGTTACAGTTCTGCAACTACATATCGGAATTCAATGACATGACGCATGGGTGTAATTACATACTGGAATTCCACAAGTTGTTACACTTGTACAATTACAAATCGGAATTCCAGAATTTGTTACATTTGCATAATTACCTACTGGAATTTTAGAACTTGTTACATTTCTGCTATTACAAATCAGAATTCCAGAACTCATTACATTTGCATAACGACATTTTGGAATTCCACTTTTTACATTTGCATAATTATAAATTAGAAATTCTAGAACGTTTTACATTTGCATAATTATAAATCAGAATTCCTGAACTTGTTACATTTGCATAATTACACATCGGAATTCTAGAACTCGTTACATTTCAGCAACTACAAATCGGAATTCCAAGACTTGTTACATTTGCATAACAACATTTTGGAATTCCAGCACTTGTTACATTCCAGCAACCATATTTCGAAATTCCAAACATGATGCATTGGTATAATTACATACTGGGATTTCACAAGTTGTTACACTTGTATAATTACATATCGGAATTCCTGAACTCGTTACATTCCTTCAACTATATATCGGAATTCCATAACATGACGCATCGGTGTAAATACATACTGGAATTCCACAAGTTATTACACTTACATAATTACACATTCCAGAACTCATTATATCGGCATAATTACCTATCAGAATTCCAGAACTCCATTTGCATAATTCCAGAACTCGTTACATGTTTAATTACATTTTGGAATTCCAGCACTTGTTACATTCCTGCAACCATATTTCAAAATTCCATAACATGATGCATCAGAGTAATTACTGGAATTCCAGAATTTGTTACACTTGCATAATTACAAATCGGAATTCCAGAGCTTGTAACATTTACATAGTTCAGAATTCCTGAATTTGTTACATTCCTGCAACTATATATTGGAATTCCATAACATGATGCATCAGTGTAAATACATACTGGAATTCAACAAGTTGTTACATTTGCATAATTATAAATTGGAATTCCAGAACTCGTTACATTTGCATAACAACATTTTGGAATTCCAGAACATGATGCATCGGGGTAAATACATACTGGAATTCCGCTGTTACACTTTTAGAATTGCGTATCGGAATTCCAGAACTCGTTACATTTCTGCAATTACAAATCGGAATTCCGGGACCCGTTCCATTTGCATAACTACTTCCTTTCGGATGTTGCCGTAAACACAGTGTGTGGAGGTGTGAGCTCACCTGTCGCAGGTGCAGGCCACCAGGAAGATCAGCAGGGTGTAGATGATGAGGGTGAAGATGACGGCAGTGATGGTTCCGCGAGGGATGGCGTAACTTGGGTTCTTCAGGTCACCTGAAATTTACAGCATGGTGTCATATAGTCAATCTCACACACACACACACACACACACACACACACACACACACACACTAAACATACAGTACATGATGACCTTTGGAACCTTCCTGGAAGTTGTACTAGCAAGCATGTTTACATGCTCTCGCACAAACACACACCCTTACCAGACATATTGGAGCCGGCCATGATTCCTGTACATCCGTTGAACATCACAGCGAAGACGGTGGCGAAGGTCATCATTGTATTCGTGGTGTAATCCACCGTGTAAGCAGCTACACACACACACACACACACACACACACACACACACACAAACCTATTAAGGTATGACACAAAGGGCACGTTCACCGATCAGCAACTCCATCATGTGACCAGCGACTGTATTGACCACGTGGCTGGTTAATAAACCTCCAAGAGGACGTCTCAGAATTGTGCTTAGTAATGGTCAGGGAGCGAGTCAGGGGACGAGCGAGTCGATCAGAGGGTCAGTGAGTGAGTGAGTATGTGAGGCAGTTGGTCTGACGGTCATTGATTCGGTTAGCGAGTCCATCGGTGAGTCTGTGAATCGGTGAGGCAGTCATTGTGTCAGTCAGGGTGCAAGGAGTCAACGAGTGATCGGCCAACGAGTCAGTCAGTGAGTCAGACCACCAATGAGTGAGTCGGTAACTCAGTCAGTCAGTGAGTTTGAGAGTCACTCAGTCAGTGAGTCAGTCAGTCAGTGAGTTTGTGAGTCAGTCAATGAGTGAGACAATCCATGAATGGATCAGTTTGTGAATCGCTCAGTCATAGAGTCAGTTGGACAAGGTGTAAGTCAGTCAGTGAGTCTATCTGTCAGTTAGTCAGTGCGTCAGACAGTCAGTCAGCGTGTCAGTGATTCACTCAGTGAGTCAGTGATTCAGTTATCGAGTCGAAGTCAAATTCTAATCACATTGAGGACACGTTGAGGACTAGTTGAGGACACATTGAGGACATGCTGAGGACACATTGAGGACATGTTGATGACACATTGAGGACATGTTGATGACACATTGAGGACATGCTGAGGACACGTTGAGGACACATTGGGGACATGCTGAGGACACGTTGAGGACACATTGGGGACATGCCAATGACACATTGAGGACACATTGAGGACACATTGAGGACACGATGAGGACACATTGAGGACACATTGAGGACACATTGAGGACACATTGGGGACACATTGGGGACACGCTGAGGACACATTGGGGACATGCTGAGGACACTTTGAGGACACATTGGGGACATGCCAATGACACATTGAGGACACGGTGAGGACACGATGAGCCTCTATCTGCTGCATCTGTATCATACTGCAGCTCCAGAATAGGAACAGGAACAACACAACAAACCAGTCGAACAGGAAAACACACACACACACACACACACACACACACACACACACACACACACACACACACACCTTCAAGGTTTCGCCGCAGCGTGTCCAGTTTGAAGCCGGTGAAGTTGGCGGTGGTGTGTGAGGAGTTGAACGCCCCGGGCAGAGTGACCACCTGCGGCTTCACGGCAAAAAAGCTGATGAAGATGGTCGCCAGCACCACCATCACCACCAGGAAGATGATGAAGGTGGCTTTGGCGTAGATCCGAGCGCCCACCAGACACACCACCAGGCACACCAGCAGGAGACCTGTGCCATAGAGAAGAGACCACCAGTATCCCACCGGTAGCACCTGATACTTAGAGGCAGAGTCCAAGCCAGCTAGGAGAGGGAGGGAGAGAGAGAGAGAGAGAGAGAGAGAGAGAGAGAGAGAGAGAGAGCAGTTACAGCTTGGTGACAGGGTTGTGGGTTCAATTCCCTGGCTTGAAAAACTGCCACCGTTGGGATGACTGCCCACCACTCTGGGTATATGTACTCACTAGTGTGTGTCCAATACTAATGGTGAAGATAAGTGTCCTTGTCTTTGTGTTTAACAACAATAATAATAACAACAATAATAATAATAATAACAATAATTTATATGTATTGTTACATAAAATTATAGAAATACATGTGTATGAGTGCCTCTCTATATATTCTTTAATTTCTATATTAATTTTTATTTTTATTGCATGTAAAAATTTAAGTAATATATATTATATAATAATATAAATAATAATGTAAATGTAAAATAACGACTTTGAAGAAAACAGAAAAGTTAAATATATTTAATTTACATTAAATTAATTTAGTAAAATGAAAAACATCGCAATAAAGGACACAATATATTCTATTTAAAGTAATATTTTTTCATAAATTACTAAATCTTTAAAAATATTAATAATTGCAAAATATTTCAAATAAAATACTAATTTTAAATGTAATTGTTTTAATAAAGTAAATTCATATCATAAATACATCACAGAGGAAATATTACATTTCAAAAGAGTCAAAACAAAAATTAAACTGAATATTTTATTTGAGTATTTTGTCAATATTTGTGTTTTATTTAAAAACATTCACATGTATTGATCAGACACACACACACACACACGTATATACACTCCATACCTTCAGGGACTCCGAATGTTGCGAGCATGGCCTCCACCAGCCCCAACACGTAGAGGGCGCTGCCACAAACGTTGGCTAAGAAGAACATGATGCCGATGCTGCCTCCAAACTCCGGCCCTAAAGCTCGACTGATCATATCTACACACGCAGGATTGAGGAGAACACGTGCAGATCGGACTGTTATTGGCTCCTTACCCAGCATGAAGGTAGTCTGATCAGTATGTATCAGTATCAGCATTACGGTACCCGGATCGGACCAGGATACAAACACAGGATTGGGACATCCTTTAAAGAGATAATGAAAGCGCGTGTGTGTGTGTGAGAATGTGTGTGTGTGTGTGTGTGAGAGAGAGTGTGTGTGTGTGTGAAGGATACAGTAGGCTCCTCCGGCATCGAGGGCTCCGTTGGTGGAGATGGCGCAGACGGAGAGAACGGTCATGCTGATGATGAAATACGCCACCAGTAACATCGCTATAGCCTGATACAGACCACACTGTCCCACCACAAACCCTGAAACACACACACACACACACACACACACACACACACACATTATCATAAACATATCTATAAATAATAATAAACTGCGACTCCTGGCCTAAGTCACGCAGTAAGGTCATGAAAGGTCATGAAAGGTCAAAATGAGCACAGCCACTGGCATGACCACAACAAACAGGCCGGACAACCAGCTGCCCTCCACACACACACCGGCCTGGTCCACAGGAGAGCAGTTTGCATATCTCCAAAGCGCCTATAGGGGCGTTACTAACAGCAGCGCTGCCTCTAACACTCCCGCCAGAATCCTCCATTAATATATTTTAGAGAGCCCCATCCGTCAAAGGCCCTTACAAAGTTCCCCCTCCCATACGGCACCCCTGACTACCACTATGAATAATAATAATAATTATTATTATTATTATAAATAATATCATTGCAGACATTGTTAATTACATAATAATAACAATAACAACAATAACAACAACAACAATAATAATAATACCTTGTTGCATTACTGGTATTATTAATAACAATTATAACATAATAATAACAACAATAATTATTATAACTAATCATTACCAACATTGTTGTTAACATAATAATAATAATAATAATAATAATAATAAACTAGTAGCATTACATTGCTGCCATTATTTTAACATAAGAATAATAATAGTAGCATTACTGGTACTATTAATAACACAATAATAATAATAATAATAATAATAATAACAATAAAAACTAGTAGCACTGCATTGCTGCCAATATTTCTAATATAATAATAATAACTAATAAGATTACTGGTACTATTAGTAACATAATAATAATAATCATCATCATCATCATCATCACAATAATAGCATTACTGGTACTATTAATAACATAATAATAATAATAATAATAATATCATTAATAATTAGAAGAGCTAGCAGCATTACTAACAGGCCGTATGCTGTTGTAAGCTACATTATAATATGAACATGATTATGATGATGATCATACTTTATACTTTTGCATATTTCAGATACTGAAAAAAAAGCTACCGAACCGAAACTCCCACCGATGTCCAACTATTCCTAATATTTATTTCTTCATTTATTATTTATTTATTACTTTATTGATTAAGGGAGACAGTGCACATATAACTCCACTAACAGAGGGTCCAGTAAAGTCCAGCAGAACTGTGGACTATCATACAGCCGTATTTCTGACCCGGTTATCAGACTGTCTCAGACTCGATCCCGGCGTGAAGGATCCTCCCCCAGCAGACCTGTTCAGCCTGCTTCCCCAGCCTGGGCTGATCCTAAAGGCTACAGCAGTACACCCAAACCTCCAGCCGCCCTGATCTCCATCACTGTGACATGAGACGGGTGGTTGCTAGAAGGTGGTGTCCCAAGTGGTTGCTAGGTGCCTGCTATGATGTCGCTATGGTATCCCAGGTGGTTGCTATGGTTTTGCTAAATGCTTACTAGGTGGTAGCTTTGGTATCCCAGGTGGTTGCTATGGTGTTGTTAAGTGGATGCTAGGTGCCTGCTATGATGTTGTAATGGTATCCCAAATGGTTGCTATGGTGTTGCTAAATGCTTATTAGGTGGTTGCTTTGGTATCCCAGGTGGATGCTATGGTGTTGCTATGGTATCTCAGATGGTTGCTATAGTGTTGCTAAATGTTTCTATGTGCTTGCTTTGGTATTCCACGTGGTTGCTATGGTGTTGCTATGGTATCCCAGGTGGATGCTATGGTGTTGCTATGGTATCCCAGATGGTTGCTATAGTGTTGCTAAATGTTTCTATGTGCTTGCTTTGGTATCCCACGTGGTTGCTATGGTGTTGCTAAGTGGTTGCTAGGTGCCTGCTACGATGTTGCTTTGGTATCCCAGGTGGAAGCTATGGTGATGCTAGGTGCCTGTTATGTAGTTGCTATAATATCCCAGGTGGACGCTATGGTGTTGCTAAGCGGTTGCTAGGTAGCTGCTATGATGTTGCTATGGTATCCCAGGTGGCTACTATGGTGTTGCTAAGGGGTTGGTGGGATATCTGATCACAGTAATTTATGACGGGTGCTTATGGATAAAAAAAAACAATCGGCTAAAATCTGTTGCTACGTGGAAACTGCGTGTCCAATCAACAAGCTGCATAAGGAGGAGGGACAATCACATATCGGATAACGGGATAGGCTGAAACTCCACACACAAGCACACATGCAGGGCGACACGTGAGAAGTGTGTGTGTGTGTGTAAGTAAGGCATTCCTGTGACTTCACACACATGCCGAGATGGTGACCACTCACAAGACACAAGCCACCAGGCACCAGGCACCAGGCACCAGGCACAAGACACGAGTCTAGAACGTGGGACAACACTGACGCAGCATCTTACCATGGGCATGTTTTCACCGGGCTAGAGAGCAGAAAACAGAGCAGAGAAATACACACCGGTTAAAACACACACACACACACACACACACACACACACACACACACACACACTGTACTTCCGGATAAGAGTGTGTCTGCATGTTACACCAAGCGTCATGTGAGCACGATTAATGGCTCGAGACTGGAGCTGGAGTTCTGTGGGGAGGGAGGGAGGTGTGTGTGTGTGTGTGTGTGTGTGTGTGTGTGTCCAGGGAGACCCAAGCGACCCTTACAACCCGTGAAGTTAATCCGTACTTCACGCGACCGCATGCCTCTCACAGCTGACCTCGTTCACGGAGCCGCACCGCACGCAGCGCCGTAGAGCCTGGACATCACTCACGCTGGACGTGAGGGACCGGACATCCGTCCCGGCACCCAGCCGCAGTGAAGCTAAGTGATGTTAGGGACGACGCGGCACGCAGGGCAGCCACTCCCCCAGTCGCTTTAGCATTCCAGGTGGAGAGGGCGGAGCCATGTTAGCCTCATGTTAGTCAGGGGTTTACTAACGTGTGACAGGGGGTGTGGCTGCCCCGCATAACCCGGCACTGGCGCCTTGGGAAGCAAGGACACCAGGCACTTTCACAGACGTCCACCGCCAAGAAGAGCGTTAGCCGCTGTTCCTGCTGAGCATCAGGAGAGCCGTCCTTCTCGTCCTCTCACTGACCCTTCGGACAGCTCTGGGGCGGCGCCTGCTTTCAGGCATGTGATCTCCGACCACGGATGTACCCGGCGGGGCCCGACGTGCTGACTGTGACTGTGGCAGCAAATTAGTGAAGCAATTTACCACAACAGCTGCGAAGGTTCCTGAAGGTTACGAGACTAGAACCCTTTCGATTTCTCATTTCCAGAAGGAGGCGTGGCCCTGAAGATTCCACAGCCAATAAACAAACAGATAAACAAGTTAAGCTTCACTAATGAGAAGCACAGCGCAGCGCAGCGTGAGCCGGGTCACGACGCAGTGATCTGCACCCATTAAAGAGGCCCTGGGAAGCAGGCCTGTGAGTTCAGTAGATGGAGGTGATGAACCCATGAAGCTCCGGCAGAACCGGCAGAACCGGCAGAACCGAGAACACAGCTGAAAAACAGGCCGGTTCCAAAACCCCAAAACTGTTACATCACAGTCTTGACTGCTTATGGCAATATAAACCCCACCCACTAATGACGGGGCTATCGAGGCTAAACGCTAACCAGTGGAGCCAGAAGTGCCAACAGGAGGAAGCTGGGGAAGGAGGGTGCTAGGCTAAAGGCTAACGCTAGGCCCAACAAAGGCAAAATAACAGGGTGGTAAAATTAAAACTGAGCATAGGGGGCATGAGAGCATAGGGGCCCTTGTGACGTAACGACCCTGGAAACACAGTGCCCTTATTAAATTAAGGGCCCTGGAAACATAGGGTTAATTAAAACATAAAGGTCCTTGGAACATAGGAGCCCTAGGCACATATGAGCCCTACATTCCCTTACTAAAACACACTCGCAAATTAAGGGCCCTAGAAATATTAGGGCCCTACATTCCCTGGAAATACAGGACCCTTACTAAAACACACTCGCAAATTAGTGCCCTAGGGGAACATAGGGGCCCTAGGCACATATGAGCCCTATATTCCCTGGAAATACAGGACCCTTACTAAAACACACTTGTAAATTAAGGGTCCTAGGGGAACATAGGGGCCCTAAAAACATATCAGCCCTACATTCCCTGAAAATACAGGACCCTTACTAAAACACACTCGCAAATTAAGGGCCCTAAGGGAACATAGGGGCCCTAAAAACATATCAGCCCTACATTCCCTGAAAATACAGGACCCTTACTAAAACACACTCGCAAATTAAGGGCCCTAAGGGAACATAGGGGCCCTAAAAACATATCAGCCCTACATTCCCTGAAAATAGTGGACCCTTACTAAAACACACTCGCAAAATAGTGCCCTAGGGGAACATAGGGGCCCTAAAACATATCAGCCCTACATTCCCTGAAAATATAGGACCCTTACTAAAACACACTCGCAAATTAAGGGCCCTAGGGGAACATAGGGGCCCTAGGCACATATGAGCCCTATATTCCCTGGAAATATAGGACCCTTACTAAAACATACATGCAAATTAAGGGCCCTAGGAACACAGGGACCCTAGAAACATAGGGAACTGAGGTGTGTAACAGTGTGTGTGTTCTCTCACGAGCTGAGCGGAAAGCCCAGGCCGTGGGAATGTGGGTCGGGGGGGTAAATCCCTTAAAACTGGGAGCTGTTTACCATCACGGAAGGAAGGACGGAGGGACGGAGGGACGGAGGGCGTGTCGAGGTGACGGTGTGTGGTTTACAGTACGAGTCTTTGTTACCCGGCCCGTTTCTCTTTTGGTTTCTTTCTCTGCCGTTTCCTCACACACACACACACACACACACACACACACACACACAGTATTACACAGGTATTACCGTCTTCACCATCTTCACTGTTCTTCTGTATAACCTCTGTCTCACTCGTTATAGAGGGAACTTCGCCGGTTGGCCAAAGTTCTCACGTAGTGAAGCTGACGGGGTCTTCCAGAGCGGGGTCGTGGTGTGAAACTCGAGAAAAACTGCCGGGACGGCTCACAGTGGTGAAAATGACCCCTGGTTCCTATCAGCGCCACTCTAAAGAAATCTGCGCCGGTGCATTTCTCTGAAACGCAGCACTGCACACCAAAACCACTCTGATCAAACTGTTCACACGTTAATGGGTGAATTATTCCGAAATTTTGAAAACTTGGTGAACTTCCCCTTTAACTTCCACACACACACACACACACACCCAACTGAAGCCTGTAATCTTCACCAAGGATCAAATCTGACCTATTTCACACATGATCCAGCCTAAGCTCTAGTTTTGGGGTTGAAGCCACAAAATAGACTGAGGTCCCCACAACAACACACACCACTGAGTTGTTTTCAGCACTTTAGGGGGAATCAGGTCCCCGGAAGGATATAAAAACAAGCTCCCGGAGTCTGTGCAAGTGAGTTTAAAGTACAATTGGTATCGTTTCAGCCCACACACACACACACACACACACACACACACACACACACACACACACACTGACCTATCCGTAGGAACAGCACGACGCTGAACATGGACAGCAGGGTGGGGATCACCACGCCGAAGAAGGTGGAGAGCTTCTGCGGCTGGCTGGGAGTGGACCTCCGGCGCACCGCGCTCGGCGGCTGATCCAGCGCGTCCTGGCCGGCCTCCGAGTGATGCTCGCCGGACTCGTTGACGCTGGCGGAGAGCCGGTAGTGGAGGAGAGGCGTCCGCTCGCTCATGATGGGAAGCCTTTCAAAGCGGCTCTCTCGGTCTGGGTGGGAGTTCAGGGGGGACTCTGTCCCCGTGCTTCAGTGCTGGTGCTCAGAGAGGTGGAGGTGGAGGTGGAGGTGGAGGTAGGGGTGGAGGTAGGGGTGGAGGTCTGCCTCTATCTGAACTCCATTCTCACTCCCAGCCTGACGCTCCTGACAGGAGCCCGTCTGCAAAGCGGAAGGTCCTCCTCTCCCTCTCCCCCCAGCTCTGACACACACACACACACACACACACACACACACACACACACACACACACACACACACACACACCTCTTCTGCACTGATTTTCGGTTCCTTGTTTTTCTGCCCCTCTTGCTGGCAGGTCATATGACTTTCCCACCAAAATAAAAGTCCCGGCGCGGCTGCGGGAAGGGGCTGCTGGGAAATGTAGTTTCATTATTACACATACGAGGTTTTCTAACTGAGGTCGCAGTGGGTCCGGAGCTCACCCGGGATCACTGGGGGCAAGACAGGTCATCCCACACACACACAGGTACCACACACACACACACACACACACACACTTTTAGAAAAGACCTGAGAGACTAAGAGTCTCTGAATTTCTGCCACTTAAATATAAATAATTATATCAGGACTATTCTTATGAATAATTCGATTGATACAGAATTTAAAAATGAGCTTCTTTTTTTATTAAACACACACATTATTCTAATAACAATACTTACTAATATTTACATAAATAAATAAAGGAAATACTATTTAAAAAAATAAATAAATACTTTTTTTTATTAAAAATACTAATTTCTGTAAAAATTAATAAATACTAACTATAAAATATGAATAATTAAATACAAATTTCTGTAAAGAAATAAATAAATACTAACTATAAAATATGAATAATTAAATACTAATTTCTGTAAAGAAATAAATAAATACTAACTATAAAATATTAATAATTAAATACTAATTTCGGTTAAAAAAACCTCGTTCCTATAGAATATGAATAATTAAATACTAATTTCTGTAAAGAAATAAATAAATATTAACTATAAAATATTAATAATTAAATACTAATTTCGGTTAAAAAAAAACTCATTTCTATAAAAATGAATAATTAAATACTATTTTCTGTAAAAATAAATAAATACTAACTATAGAATATGAATAATTAAATACTAATTTCTGTAAAAAACTCATTTCTATAAAAATGAATAATTAAATACTATTTTCTGTAAAAATAAATAAATACTAACTATAGAATATGAATAATTAAATACTAATTTCTGTAAAAAACTCATTTCTATAAAAATGAATAATTAAATACTATTTTCTGTAAAAATAAATAAATACTAACTATAAAATATGAATAATTAAATACTAATTTCTGTAAAAATTAATAAATACTAACTATAAAATATGAATAATTAAATACTAATTTCTGTAAAAAAAACTCATTTCTATAAAAATGAATAATTAAATACTATTTTCTGTAAAAATAAATAAATACTAACTATAAAATATGAATAATTAAATACTAATTTCTGTAAAAATTAATAAATACTAACTATAAAATATGAATAATTAAATACTAATTTCTGTAAAAAAATAAATACTACTTTCTATAAAAAACGAACAATTAAATACTATTTTCTGTAAAAATAAATAAATACTAACTATAGAATATGAATAATTAATACTAATTTCTGTAAAAAAAAACTCATTTCTATAAAAATGAATAATTAAATACTATTTTCTGTAAAAATAAATAAATACTAACTATAAAATATGAATAATTAAATACTAATTTCTGTAAAAATTAATAAATACTAACTATAAAATATGAATAATTAAATACTAATTTCTGTAAAAAATAAATACAAATTTCTATAAAAAACGAATAATTAAATACTAATTTCTGTAAAAAAATAAAATAAAATAAATACTAACTATAAAATATGAATATTTCTGTAAAAATAAATACTAATTTCTGTAAAAAGAAATAAATGAATACTAATTTCTGTATAAATAAATAAATAAATAAATAACCTGTACTGCCACAGAAATGAGCAGCAACCTGTGCCACGGTATCCGAACCACTAGGGGGCGGAAGTCCACAAGGCTTCGTTTTAGGAGGGTTTCCTTACGTGGCTGTGGTGGTCTCCACACGGCCCAGCATTGCAGGTTGAGCAGGACTTCAGTGAATGGATCAACAGACCAGACCAGCCACCAGTCATCCGGCCATAACATTAGGACCTGGTGAAGTGACTATCATTGATGGTCTGGTTCTAATGGTCTCTGTCAGTGGTGTGTGTGTGTGGGGGGGGGGGGGGCTAGCTGGGTGGGTGAGTGGGTTTGTTACCGGGACCCAATTGGGCTTCCAGTTGCCCATGTTAACCCTTCTCGTGCCATCACTGACCTTATTAGTGGAACAGGTTCCTTAAAGGTTCCTCAAAGCACTTTTAAGAGGTTCCTCCACAGTTTTAAACTGAGAACCTCCAGACGTTCCATCGTTTGAGCCAAAGCACACAGACAACATCTCCAAAGTCTGAAATCAGTGTTATTTTTTTAATAAAACAAAACCAGAACATATAACTGCAGGTAATACTGATCACACTAGCTTAGCAAACACCTACACTCTGTCGTCGTCCCCCCAATCTTCTGGAAGACGACCCCCATCATGCCACGGAGGTCGTCTGGGACCGGTCGTCCGAGGACTACGGGAGGCCACCGCTGTTTTCCACCAAGATTAGGAGGACTCGTGCAGCTGGTCTCGCTGCTCATGACCTCTTCAGCTCCTAGAAACCTGGTAGTAGTTCTACTGCAGCCACTACTGCACTCAGGCCCGGCCCAAGCCTGAGCAGGGGGCCCTGGGCAGATTTGCATTTGGGCCCCCCTTCCAACAGCCAACCACAGGAACTGATTTATTTGATAAAATGTGTATTTTTTAGCTTGATATCTTAGCGCTCTTGGGCGCACCCTGGTGGCGGTGGGGCTCTAAGCGGCCGAATAAGTTGAGTATGCCTTGGGCCGGCTCTATTTTTTAGCGTTTACAAAAGTTCAGAGGCAGATTGAGGAGCTAACCCTTGTAGAGCCCACCCTGCCCCTCTGGAAGACCCCCAGTGATCTCGCAAAGTCTGTGATTCCATCACATGTGGATCTGCAATAAAGCTTTATTCCTGTAGCTGCCGTTACGAAGACCCCCTAGGGGTGGTCTGGCTTTTCTGAAGTTCTACCACTCTTGGACTTTTCCAAAACGTTGGTCATTTATCGACTCAGGTAGCGTCCCGATCCCAATGGGAGCCGAGCCTGCTGCAAGACTGTGGAATTCTGGGAAGTAGCAGAAACCAGGCAGAAAACCTCGGAAAATCGGGAGGAAATGATCCCAAGAGTCCTTCCAGGGGTTCGTTTGACACCCCCCCCCACCAACTGGAGAGACTGTTGGGGCGAGTTGTGACTATCCAAACTAATCCAAAGCCTCGGCTGCTCCGTGGGACGTCCCTGTCCAAAACAGCGTCCTTAAGGTGTCCTAAAGTCTCAAGCTCATGTGCGCTGGGAGCACGTGTGGGAAAGCTCCAGCAGGAGGAGCTCCAGAGGCCCTCGCAGCAGCCGGCCGTAGAGCTTCAGGGCCTGGGTCAAACTCTCCGTTGCCGGACCTGTACGGACGGCTTCTTCGGGCCCTGGTTCTCCCTGCGGAACAGAAACGAGCGAGGTCATTAACACCTGCGGGGAACCCCTCAGGGAGGTCTAGGCTTTCAGAGAATCTGGAGGTTCTAGATACATCAGCTTCGAATGTTCCAGTGCGCTGAGGTTAGCTTAGCGCTAACATTTCAGAAAGATTAGCTTTGGTCGGTTGCAATAATAAAGTCTAAATCTCAGTCAATTTTAATCAGCCTGCATTATGCAAAACGCCTACCCAATCCTAGATAAGGTTCGAATGCTAAATTGCTTTATTTCTCAATATATTTATAATTTATTTGATGTATTAAATCTTTAAAAATTTGAAATCTACTAACATAAATAACAATCATGACCACAAGCTCATTGTAAGAGCTGCCGAAGGAAATGTTATATCCGAGTAATACACGATATAATTGCGTCGTTAGATGAAGGGTATCAATGCGCTGCCCTTTTTGTTGATTTATCAATCAATCAATAATAAAATCTGGACTTATGAACATTGAAATATCTGAAGATACTCTTTATTGTTCTGTAATGATTTATCTGGTAGGACACAGTGAGTGCAGGCTGAAGGTTTTTCAGTTTTCTTGCTGACGATGGATCGATAAGGGTGTACCTCAAGGCTCAATCTTGGGGCCTCTGCTTTTTTGGTTTAGTATTAAGTAGTTCTTTGTCATTTAAGCCTCTTATTATGCATCTGGTAAAGAAACTGAAAATGAGATTCAGGATTTATTTGAAATATGAAAATTATTAAAAAACATTATTTTAAAATATAATATTTATTATTATTATTATTATATAACTTTAGTCGAACAAGTGAGTGGGATCACCACGGCATTCCCCATGTATCGCTCATGCGTTTCTCTTGCTGTGTCTGCTGCACCTCCCGGAAACAAAAATAAGCTCCACCCACAGACACACACCTGAATCTCCAGGTTGTTGAGTATGTGCAGGTGATTTTGGACATTGTGCTCCAGGCGCTGCAGGATGGAGGCTTGGCAGTCCAGGCCAGACTGGATTTTGGCTGACCCAATGGCGAGCATCAAGACCCTCAGAGAAGCACACACCGATGCTCGTTTCTGCTGGAGCTGTCCAGGAGACAGGAAGACAAAGACTTTTATTGTGAAATGAACTGAAGTGAGAAACTGTGCTGTTTTGAAAGCTTTTATTTTGGCTTGGAAACGTTATGAATCTGAGCTCGCTTGATTTGAATCCAGTATGAATCTCAAATGCTGGCGGTGTTACAGTGTAACTCATACTGGTGGAGTGATGTGGTGTTTTGCTGGGGGGCGGGGGGGGGGGGGCGGAGTCACACAGTGCAGTAAAGTTGAGAAAGTTGAGGAAACCTGTTCCACCGATCAGATTCACTTTCTGACTTGCCTTGACTTGCTCTCAAACAGCTCAAGGCTGCATGGTAATTTCTTCAGAATTTGATCAGAAACTGAGACGTCACTTTATTGGCATAAACTACTGACAACCGGTGGGAGAGTCTGCTTGATACAGTAACAGAATTCCGAAAACACTGAGCCAAACTAATTTTACTATTTACAAACGCCTCCTAACAAACCTAATAAACTAATAACCGGCCATCTAATAATTAAAAACTTAATAACCTAACAACTAACACTGTAATAATTAAATAAGTCAATTACTAAAATAAACCAATACTTCACTTTCTATTAGTTATCAACTTAGTATCTACAACTAAAAACTAAAAACTAATAACTAACAACCACTAATACCTAAACTTCCAATAATTAATAACTTCATAACATAATAATATTCTAACAATTAACAACCTAATAACTTATTCACATTTTAATAATTAACCCAATATATAATTTTATATGATCAACTTAATAACTTAACAAACACTGTAATAATTAAAAAAGCCAATATCAAACTTTTTATGATCAATTTCATAAACTTATAACTTATAACTAAAAGTTCAAGCATTGACAACTTAAACAAACTTCATTTTCTAATAATTAATAACTTAATAACAACATTTAATAACTACCCAAACTCCCAAACAACCCAATACCTAATTTGTTATTATTTATCAATTTACTTAATAACTAGTCTTCTAATTAACAACTTAAAAACTAGACTTCTAATATCAATTAACTTAATAACTTACTAACAGTGTAATAATTAACGACAAATTAATCCAATACCTAACTTTCTTATAATCAACAACTTAATAACTAATCTAACTTAATATTGAATAACTTTATAACTAATCTAAAAAGTACCAATCTTCGAATAATCAACAACTTAATCATTTAATCTATAATTATCAATGTAATAATTGACTAAATTATGAACTAAATTATGAACTAAATAACTTAATACCTAACTTTCTATTAATTATCAATTTAGTAACTTAATAACTAAACTTCGAATAACTAGCAACTTTTGTTTAACTAGCATAATAATTTAACTTAATAACTAACATCCTGATAATGTTGCAGTAATGATTATTAAATAATTCTCATCATTTTCAAAATGAACAAAATAACTAATATTCTAATAATTGACAAGTGAACACCTTAATACTTGACATTCTAACAATCCTCAATTTAATAACTTATTAAAAATACTAGTATGTTTTTTTTCTTATTTCTCATATTGACCATTTTTAATGAATACTTAACACTAATAATAATTACTAATAATTACTATTTACTAATTCAACCAATTGTAATAGCAACTAATACCAATTCTAACACTAATAATAATAATAATAACACATGTATTATACTATTATAATTAGTAGTAGTAGAGTTAGTGTTCTTAGAATTGGTATTAGTTATTAGAATGGGTCTAATTAGTAAATAGTAACTGTTGATAATAATAATGATAATATTATATATGACTATTATTACTATTATTAGTAATAGCAATATTGTTATAATATCAAACTTCTAAATCTTGCTGTTCTGCTGTTTTGTTCCTTCTTTTTATTTACAAAAAAGCCAATAAATATTATATAGTAGATATTGTATTTAATATTTATTAACCAAAGACAATAATTCAACTAAATATAATTATACATAAATAAGTCTCTTCAAAAATAATCTTCCTCACCTTTAGTTTATTGTTATTATGAATTCTTCTTATTTGTAATTAATAATAGTAATTAGTATAATAGTAATTATACTAATAAATTAGTATTGGTAATTTTTAATAACTATTTGTCACACCATCCCACAGACACTTTTATCCTCCACTGATTCATGTTAGAAAGCGCAGATTCTGGAAGTACGGCTGTCTGAGGAGCACTCACAGCATCGGTCAGCCTGGTCTGCTGCCCATGTTTAGATACAGAGAAGTGGAGCTTTACTCACAGACGTCTGGTCCCATGATGCTTTGTGTACCCTGACGGAGGGCAGGCGGATGGCTAGCGGGAGCCGGTCTGAGCTGCTGCACTTCTCCTGGGTTGGAGAGAAGAAACGCTGTTCAGAGGTGCACCTGATTTCGTCTCTCTGCTGAGAGCGTCCCTCTGTCCACCTGCCACTCAGGTGGCAGAGATCTGACCAGCGCTGGGAGTCGTAGATGTTCAGAGCATCGTAGCTCATAAGCCTATCTCTCTGAGTCCAGAAGCTACGGTGAATTTGGCCAGTTGGTTGGCTGGCCGGGTCACTGGTGTGCACTTACCATTGCCGTCTCCAGCGCTCCTACGATGTTCAGACTACTCCTGGCCTCAGGGCGGCACACGAAATCCAGCGGTCGAGACTGCACCTCAGAGAACACCACCCACAGCAGAATGAGTCCTAGGTGAACACAGCGCTGCAGTCAGGCACACTGCCCAAGACACCACATCACCACATCAATCAAGTAGTGGATAAAGACATGTCTCACCACACAGGACAGTTCTCACCCAACTCCACCGCCACCCCATTTTACTCACTTATGCCTACGAACTTCGAACACCTCTCCCTAGTCCAGACTCGTACCTCCCTGCAGCGGAGTCCAAGTCACCGGCTCCATATCATGCTCCTCTGAGCCCCTATGGTGTACCCAGTGCGCTATACGGGCCGTGAAGCAACAAGCCACATCCCTCTGTTGAACTCCAGCAGCAGGCTCTCTAGGAACGCTCGGTGGTTGGGCTTGCTCTCCTCCATCTCATGGGTCTAGTGCTCTTTTCGGTCACCTCCCGCCTTGCGGTGCTTACCTATGCTTGGCGGCGACACCAGAAGACTCATCCAGCTTAAATCACTTTCACTGAACACATCACACATCAGAGGAGGTCTCCACCCATTCCTGGAACGCAGCCATCCGTCATTTCTTTTGTTTGTTTTTTGTTTTGTTTTTCTTCGGCTGCCCATATCTTTCCTCACAATGTACTTTCTCTTTGAGAGCGCTTCATCACATGCATGGCTAGGGCTCTGAACAGCTCCCCCTCCTTTGCCCTCCAGCCACAGAAACAGATTTATTGAGCAATCATTGGCGTGCAGCGGCAAGTGTCCGAAGAAGAGCGCTCGCATTTTTTTACGTGCTGCAAAAGCAAAACAGCCGAAACACTGTACACTGTAGTGCCCACCTGCAGGCACGGTCTGACCTGATTACCCGAAAGGAGAGAAGTGATAATGCAGTTTTATGCAACTGGTCTGATTTACGGTGGTTCCACCTTGAGCTCCACTGTGCAGTTGGAGTATGGGCGTTTAAGGCTCTCTCAGCTTGTGCTCAGAGGCCCACAGTGTTTTAAATGTGGTTTATTTTTCTACCCAGTTTGGAAGGCCAAGCCCAATCCCTTCCACCATCATCCAGGTATCCAACTCGCTCTGAGGAAAGCTGCTAACGGACGCCTGTGCTGACCACTGGGAGCGATGTGGGGAGGAAGTGCCATCGACCTGATCATGGCTGATCGTGCTCTCTCCGGCTGCTGATGGCCACCAGAGGATTCCAACCAGAGATCATAGCGGAGCACAGAGGCACAGCCTTAGAGCACCCATCCCTACCTCCATACACGAGAGAGAGATGGTGTTCGGGAGAATATTACCGAAGACGGTCAGTGATCAGTATCGGACCCAGCTCGTAGAGCCCTCCTCCCCTCCCATGGTCTTGTGTGTACAGGCTGCAGAGAGCGTAACCAGTGGTTGGTTTCACTTTTGTCGAACAACCTGCAAATCAAAGACGAGGAATCCGCATATGATTGAGTGAGTGATATTTACAGGAACAGACAAAAGACAGCAGGAAATATGTGCTGGCGCAGATCCCAATGCCCTTGGATAGCACCGGGTAGGCTGAAGTCTAGATAACGGCTCGGGTTGGCCGAGAATCCCACCTCGACTCCAGGCGAGGGTAGTAAGCCTACAGTTTTCCAAAAGGTTTCCAGACGTGTGGAGATCCCTGTGGACATGACTGTCTGTCTTCAGACCAGCTCCTCCTTCAATCACTTGGGTGGCCACGCCAAATAGACCATGCTGTTGATAAGCCCAGTGGAAAAATCTGATTGTGTGGTATTTTTAAGGGCATATAAAAGTACTCAAAGTAACTAGATGACCTTGTTGTTGGGGCAGGTTCTACACTCTGAAAAATTTGAAGGTGCTACAAAGGGTTCTTCGAGCAAAGTACCATAGAGGTACCATTGTTGTTGCCATAAAGAACCGTCCCTCCATCCATCCATTCAGCTTCTTCCCGGGTTTCCTGGGTCGCGGTGGTTCTGGAACTTACCTGGTATCAGGACGCCAGTCCATCGCAGGGTACCACACACAACCTGGGGGCAATTTAGCGAGGCCAATTCACCTACCATGTGTACCATTCACCTACCAAGAGCAGCAGAAGCAGCAGCAGCAGCATTTAAGGTGGAACAGAAATTCGTTCAAGAACCCGGCGCAAATGGCGGCACAACTTCCGGCACAAGGCATGTGTGGAAGTTGAGGAGTGTTGGCTTCGGTCCAGCAGCAGGTTGAAGTTGGGTAGTGGGGAAGTCCTGGAGGTTAGGTAAATGATTGGGCCAGGGTGACCATATTTGCACATTTTGGCTTCCAAAAAAGAGGACACTGGGGACACACGGGCGTCCGACACGGGCGTCCGAGTTATTAGGCCTAACCTGGAGGGCCATGGTAACGGTAATGAAACCTAGCTAGTAGCATAACTCTTTTTATTTAGCTGGTCTCTGCTAATCAAATGTACCTACAGGTATAAAAAATAAGCTAACCTAAGCTAAGCTAGGTTTCCTGTAGCTGCTGCCCACATCAGATTCAGAACCCTGACTCTGGTCTACAAAGCCAAGACTGGACCAGCCAGCCCCTCCGTACTTGATGGCGATGGTCAAAAGCCGATCTGCACCAAGAGCCCTTCCAGCTTCAAGTACGGCTCGGCTCGACCCGCCATCCTTTAAGATCCACGGAAGACGAGCGTCCAGACTTTTTACTGTCCTGCACCGAAGTGGAGGAACGAACTTCCCCTGGGTGTCCACTTGCTGTTTTCAAGCCAAGGACTGACTTCTATATTTAGTAGCATCTAAGCTAATCTTTTGGATCCTGCCTCGCTGCTCATGATTCCTCCTGACCCGTGGTCTGGACTGGGTGTTCAAACGTGTGCATGGAATTCAGCGGGACACTGAGATTACAGAAAGGTACAAAACAGTAAAAGGAGAAGATGCGTTAAAGATGCAGCAAACAGGAGCATTATTAAAGAATGCAGCCAAGTTTCCCAAGCAAGTGTCAACAGGCCGCCCATAATCACGGTGCTTTACGTTGCGATTCTCTGGAAAGTTAAGCGAGGGTAGTTGGACCTCTCACAAAAGGGTTTGGTTGAGCAATTAAGTTTGTTAATTACATAGGTGAAAAAGCCAATATTTGACAGCGTTACTACCTTCACCGTCAAACGGCGTAACCTTTGCTACACCCTTTCTGTATGTCTATACATTTACATATAGAAAAACATCTGGAGGTTCTTTAGTTCTTTAGAAACTGTGGAGGAACCTTCCTGAAGAACAGGATTTCAGAAGAAGGCATCTTAAGAGGTTCCTCCACCAGTGACACAGGGAACATTTCCCTGGAAGAGATGGATGAACGCAAATTTCGGGGAGCAAATATGTCAAACATTGCACCACTGAGAAAGAGTGTCCACGGCAGGATCACAATGACCCTAATCACACCCTCAAAAGCCACGATGGACCACCTCGAGAGACACAGGATGAAGGTTTCGCCTTAGGCCTCAAAAGAGCAGAGCGACAAGCCAGCCCGAGAACCTCCCAGAACTAGAACCTTCTGCAGGAAGAACGGATACAAAAAAAATCTCTCAAACAGGAGGAACCCAACTGAACTCTTACTGGACTCTTACTGGTGTAGCGCAGTATAGTCCCCCAGACCGGGAACTGAACCCCATTTCTGGCATGGTGTGATAGCTCACTGGCCAGTAGTGGAGTTACCAGTTGCGCCACACCAACCACAGACGTGCCTACAAAAAGGTTCCTCAAGGGTTCTTAACTAAAGGCAAAGCCAACCCCAAAAACCCTTTGGATCCCTATATGGTTCCTACCACAAACAGTCATAGTCAGGCACCTTTTTGAACTCTTCCAGCACCTCATGGTCAACGTTCGAAGAGCCAAGAAGAGCAGCCAAACCTCCCCCAAGACCAGGCCCAACTTCATGTCTGTTCACCAACACTTTGGGTTGAGATACGCACCGCTTACTGCCATAACCGCGCTCTCCACGAGCTCCCATGGCGCTCGGTCCTGCGGCCCATTTAGGAAAGGAAAGCTCCAGCTCTTGTCCCACGTCCCAGGCCCTGTGGTTCCCGGACAACCGCCGAACCTTCTCCTTCGGCTGGATCGAGAAATCAGCTCTCGTCCACTCAGCTGAATCGTCTGGAAGCTCTGTTCCTTCGTGGCTCTCCCACACATCTGCCTGCGTTTGGTCTGTGGTTTCTAAAGTTAATGTTTAACACCGCGAGACCCTCCAGGACCGGCTCGATTGATCGTGCACTGAGGAAGGGGGTAGAGTCCGTGCGACCGGGGAGGGGGACAGCATAGTGGCCGATGTCAAACAAATGTTCTGGAGGTGCAGCAAGTCCGTCACTACCGCAGACAGAGTTGCTCTGCAGGAAAATCCCGTTAGAACCCAACCGTCGCCATCGAAAGCTTTGTTTCGTTTTTTTTGTGTTTTTTGGTCTCGCCTTGGCACCCGATTGGGCCATCCAGTCAAGGCCATGAGGACCATGTGCTCGTTTGCCAATGACAACAACAGCTTTTGCCGTAAGCTGAATGTAAACAAAGTGCCCCCGTCCAGGTCTTCTCCACTGTTGCAATAGTGACCAGATGTGCTGTTAGACAAAGACAAGCTTCTCAACCACAGCAGCACTTTCATTTCTGATCATTATTTCGTTGATTTATGGAGCGAAACAACCTGGTGAACAAGTAATCACCCCCCTAAAACATAGAGCTTCCTATCAGCCGCTCCCATCCTGGATTCGAGCCAGGACTTTCACTAAGCCACTTCAAACTTATGAGTCACTCAGACGTGAACTGATCTTTATCAGGAAAATAATACAGAACAAATTGTTCAACAAATAAAAATAAAACAATGTATAAATGAATTAAACTTAAAATGTTAAACATATCAACTAAATCATGAAGAAACCAGTGAAAAAAAAAACAGGCCCCAAGATTGAGCCTTGAGGGACACCTTGAGTAATCTGCACAAATTCAGATTTACCATCTCCTCCAGTCACAGACTGCTCAATTAGCCTGATCTGTAGATGAACAGCTCTTTGAACTGAGTCAATGAGTCATGAGTCAAGTCAGGCCACTTCAAACCATTCAAGAGTTCCTGTTCAGTCACTCTGATGTGAACCGATCTTTATCTTGACGCCTCTGTCGTACCCCTGTTTTGTTTCAGCACCAGCTCATGCACAGATAAACAGATCCTCATTCTGGGAATTCTCCGATCCAGAACAGGACCTGAAGAATGGTTTTGGGACCCTTGCCAGGCTGTAAATCTGGGGTAACGCTGTCCTGGTGGCAGCAGTTTCACGCTCACGATACATTTCTAAACGCCACGCCATTTCTAACACCACTACTACATAACTTTGTTAAGACAACTGGAATAAAAAACAAAAAAAAACATATTCAAACACAAGAGTGCAGCAATAACAGAGAAGGAGAAACAAGACAAACGTGACAAAATAACCTGGGTTAAACCTGAAGGCCACATGAGGCTGGTAGGCAGCCAGGGAGCAAAGCGAGGCTGGGCCAACTTAACGAAGGGGGGAAGACAGATGCAGGAACCCAGGCCGCGCTCGTCAGGCGCTGATAAACTTACTGGACTATGAGGGAACGGGACGCCGAGTCTCACTGGTGACCGACCGGTGAACCAGACAGCGAATTCCCTCTGAACATGAGCGGCTCCTCTAGAGCGGATACTACAGAACACTACACTCTACTGGAAGTCTTGTGACCGGGGGCCAACATAACGCTTGGCATCGCAAGAGTAACCCGACCCGAATCAAAACATGAATGTGAATGAACAACACCTGAACAACACCTGGCGCCGTACATTAATGGGTGTCAACATAAAGGTCCTTCACAATGAAGCCTGTGGTCCGCGGATCGGGACCGCCCTCCGGGTGGGCGTGGCGACGCGGACCTGACAAAAGCAAAATAAAAATGGTATTCTAACACAATTTAAAAAATTAAATGTGTTTTAATAAATACAAAACAAGAAGAAATGGTTGCAAAATAAATAAAACATATTGTAAGAGTAACATAAAATAAATCTGTAAATTAATGCAACCTTTAAAAAATTATAAATTGTTGAACTTAAAAATAAAATACCTGTATTTAGGAAAAAATAGTAGATAAGGGTAAAAAAAATGGTAAACTAATAAAACCTTACAAGTAAAAAAATAAAAATAAGAGTAAAACAAAACAAAGAAACAAATGTGTAAACAAATACAGTCTTAAAACATAAATAAAATGTATTACAAAAAAAACATGAAACTTTAAAATGAATAAAATGTATTTTTAAAATGATTAAATATATAAAAGAAACAAAATAAATAATAACATCAAACCATTCAAAGAAAACATCAAAACCTGAAGAAAATGTATTTAAAAACTAGTAGTAAAATAAAAGAAAATTGTAAAATCATGAAACTTTTAAAAAAATAAACAAAATAATAATATTTAAAAAAACAAAACGATAAAATATATATTTTTTAATGTTTCAAAGAAACAAGTGAAAAAACAGACCAAAACAGGCCCCTGGATCGAGCCTTGTGGGACACCTTCAGCAATCTGTCACAGACTGCTCAATTAGCCCCGTTTGGCAGGAAAATCGCCAATCTGGCAACTCTGCTTCACAACATAACCGCATTGCATTGCTGTCTCTCTCTCTCTCGCTCTCGCTCTCCCCCCCCTGCCTCCCCCTTTTACCAGACCCTTTAAAAGAGGTCTACGGTCGTCATGGCAACCTCAAGCTTTGAGTGGCTCATGAAAGCTTCCTCTGACGCCGTCTTCTTCTGTCTCTCCGTCCACCTCTCCTCTCTTCCCGCAGACAGATCTACAGGAGGTACAGCGAGACAGCGGAGGTATTGAGGACATGGATGAACAGAGCTGAGTGAGTTCTGACCGCCGTGGCCTTCTGTCCACTAGCCGCTATGCCGGCCACTCGCTTAAGAGCCGAGAATAATGGAGGGGCTGCCGGACGGCCGCTACCTTCTAAGGAGCTACAAGTGGTCTTTGTTCTGAACGTGTGTTACAGGAAAGGCTTTGAAAGCTGAAGTCCAGGAAATGTTCAAAATCTAAAAATGGTCTAAAAATAGAGGCGTTTTCTTCAGGGACTATTTTGCCTGCATGTATCCCTCCACCGTATCCTGTGCGGGAGTGTGTACGGGCAGCGATACACCAATGAGAGGAAGACGACCTCGCCCCAGCGCAGCAAAAGGAGCGCACCAATCGGACGAGACGAAAAAGGAAGCGAGAGAAGAAGAAGAAGATGACATTAACTCGTCCTTGTGTCCCTTGTGTGGGCGTGGCTTCGACATGCCCCTCCTCCTGCCCTGCTCACACACACTGTGTGGACGGTGCCTGACCGAAGGGGCGAGGTTAGACAAACGTAGGCCTGTGGCAAGGGGCGTGCCCAACGCCTTCCGCCCGATCTGCGCAGTCCTTTGTCCATGTTGTTGCCATGGCGTTGAATTGCCCTGCTTTGATTGGACGTCTGCTACTCGATGCTTACCCATCGACCCAACAGTGGCCGTCGACCTGGAATGTGGTGCCCTGAAGTGTCAGGGTACGAGAGAACAGGAGGGAGATGATAGCGAAGATAGAATTAGGGTGAAGGCGACAGCTACACCAGGTAAGCAGCATTATGGTGTTTCTTATAGGACCAACTCTTGGTCATCTTCTTGCCTCACAGTGAGAGCCAGCCATCCTCCAAACATGGTGGAAGTAGTTTCATCATCAACAGCTCACAGTGAGAGCTAGCCAGGCTAAAGTACAGCTTCCAAACATGGTGGAGGTAGTTTCATCATCAACAGCTCACAGTGAGAGCTAGCCAGGCTAAAGTACAGCTTCCAAACATGGTGGAGGTAGTTTCATCATCAATAACTCACAGTGAGAGCTAGCCAGGCTAAAGTACAGCTTCTAAACATGGTGGAGGTAGTTTCATCATCAACAGCTCACAGTGAGAGCTAGCCAGGCTAAAGTACAACTTCCAAACATGGTGGAGGTAGTTTCATCATCAACAGCTCACAGTGAGAGCTAGCCAGGCTAAAGTACAACTTCCAAACATGGTGGAGGTAGTTTCATCATCAACAGCTCACAGTGAGAGTCAGCCAGGCTAAAGTACAGCTTCCAAACATGGTGGAGGATGTTTCAGCAGCAGCAGCTCACAGTAAGAGCCAGCCAGGCTAAAGTACAGCCTCTAAACATGGTGGCGGTAGTTTCATCATCAACAGCTCACAGTGAGAGCTAGCCAGGCTAAAGTACAGCTTCCAAACATGGTGGAGGTAGTTTCATCATCAACACCTCACAGTGAGAGTCAGCCAGGCTAAAGTACAGCTTCCAAACATGGTGGAGGAAGTTTCATCATCAACAGCTCACAGTGAGAATCAGCCAGGCTAAAGTACAGCTTCCAAACATGGTGGAGGTAGTTTCATCATCAACAGCTCACAGTGAGAGCTAGCCAGGCTAAAGTACAGCCTCCAAACATGGTGGAGGTAGTTTCATCATCAATAACTCACAGTGAGAGCTAGCCAGGCTAAAGTACAGCTTCCAAACATGGTGGAGGAAGTTTCATCAGCAGCAGCTCACAGTGAGAGCCAGCCAGGCTAAAGTACAGCTTTCAAACATGGTGGAGGTAGTTTCATGCATTATACTTTTTAGTGACTGTTACAATTAGCCCCTCCATTGGTCACAATTAACAGATGCTGTTTTTCCATTCCTTTGCTGTAGATGACAGTGTGGATCTTTCTGAGGAGGAGATGGAAAGCTCCGTACTGGGTAAAGATTTGAGACTATTAGAGCTACACCTCAACGACAATGCTGATTCTCACTAGCCCAAACAGTAGTGGACTGGTCATCAGGAGGATCAGGATAATTTCCTAATGGGCCACTAGGGCCTCTTTTCCACTGTAGGTCCAAATGGTTACTTCAGTTCTAGTCGAGTTCTTCACTAGTTCATGTTTTGCCCATCTCTGAACGGCTCATTTTTCCCCTCCGGACTCTCTTCAGGTCTGATCTTTGCTCTAGACTCCTCCTCTGCTGTGCCTCCCCTTCACCTCTCAAACTCCGCCCTCACTGCCACCTTCAGGGGTAACACCGGTCCATGGGGCAGCTACGGCGAGCAGTGCCGGTGTCAGGACCCCTGTGCGCCCCTCCCTCAAGTGTGTGGGAATGTGGTTATCCACAGAGGCCAGTACTACTGGGAGGTTGACGTGTGTAACAGCGCCCTCTACAGGATCGGTAAGAACGCACTGCGGTGTGGAGGATCAGGGCTACCATGACTGGTTACAGTGGTGAGCGAACTAGTGAGCGAACTAGCATCTGGCCCAATGTCCAGATGGGGACCAAGTTTAAGCCCTCCTGGTCCCATCACTGGCACTGATGTGCATCCACATGTGGGGCCAACGTGGAACCTGTGGACAAAACGTTCTGGTTTCCAGTTGGGCGACCCATACAGGCCCCACATTAGCATGTTCGCTGGGAGACCACTGTTTTAGAGCGTACTGTATTTAAATAAGGGTTCTACAAGAGATCTTTAGTAAGGCCATCGGTTCTATACAGAACCAGGTAAACTCAAAGAGCCATTTG
The DNA here is from genome assembly GCF_030463535.1 of Salminus brasiliensis. Classification (NCBI taxonomy): domain Eukaryota; kingdom Metazoa; phylum Chordata; class Actinopteri; order Characiformes; family Bryconidae; genus Salminus; species Salminus brasiliensis. The sequence continues at coordinate 39,882,214 of NC_132888.1, read as the reverse complement.
AATGCTTCCATCGTTGTCCTGTATGTTGTAAAGCTGTGGAGCAGCATCAAAACAAAAGGGCTTTTACACACATCAGTATAAGACAAGGGTTTCTAATAAAGTGGCCAGTAAGTGCACAGTTCAGCTCAGACACTTACTGCCACCCAGTGGTTGTGTTTCACACTGCAGCCTGCAACTGCACATCTGCTCTGGCCTTCACACTGTAGCAATGTAAAAACTGCTGTTGCGTTTTCTTTAGCTTCGTACCGTTCTCATTCATCCTTTGGGGTCAAAGGTTAAAGCGGGTTCAGTGCAGCAGCCTCAGGACCTGCATTTGGGTCCACAATTCAGTTCTACAACATTAAAAAGTGTCCATATCAGTCTCATAGTTGAGTTGGGGGATCAATGGGTGGCACAACTGTCTAAGTGCTATCATGTTTTCCCTGAGTGGGACGAATGGCCCTTCAAGTGAGATGCTAGCCAGTGCAGATGTCTGTTGGCTGATGTAACAGAATTAACAGTTAGCAGTTATCCAAGGGTGTTGGGCTCCAATGCTAGCGGCATTTGTTAGGCACCTGCTAGGCTTATCCTCCCAGCTTAGTAGCATAGCTAGCCGTTGGAATTGGCTACGACTCATTTGGGGAAAAACTAATGAACAAACCTAGGTAAAGGGTCAAAGGGTTTTTCCCTTTCCTTTCTCAGGATAACCACGCCCATTTCTTCACACAGGTGTAAGCTCATTGGCTGGCGACCAGACATGGTGGTTCGAGAGGTGTGGTCCCGCGTTCCATGCTGTTTTCGACGGACGCCATGAGCTCCTCCCCTCCGTCCCTCCCCAGCTGAAGACGGTGGGCGTGTTCTTGAACGTGGGCGGATTGTCCCTCACCTTCCACAACCCTTTAACTCAAGAACTCCTCACCGCAATACCTGCACGCTTCACCCCGCCCCTTTGCCCTGCCATTCAGCTGGGCCACGGCAAGCTCAAGCTCCGCCCAGGCCTGCCGCCCCCGAGCCACGTCTTCTTGAGCTGCGGCTCGGCCTACAGGGGTCCGGAAGGGGCGGGACGGGGCCGATGGAGGCAGGACGTCCCTTTCAGCTCAGTGAGGACCGTGATTCAGAAGTTTGAGGAGATGGCGGCATCGGACACTGACTCAGGCCTGATGTCTGGTTACAGCTCGAGCTCCACACTGGCCTCCTTGCCCGAGTCAAGCCCAGCCCCGGGTAGAGGGCACCCTGCTGGGCAAGAACCATAGACCTCCGACGTTAGGCCAGATTCAAGCAATTTTACAAAACAGTGTCGTGCAAAAACCTCTCCGAGCTGCTTTGCCATCAGCAGCCGGAGCCTGAGAGAGCACAATTGTTGCAGATGCGCCTTCTACCCTCATCACTCCCGTTGTGATGCTGGCCAGCACAGGCGTCTGTTGGCTGTATCAGAGCTGGGGACCCGGTGCTGCGATGGCGGCAGTTCGTAAAGAGACTAGCAATCATAGGGGGCCAAGCACCAAACCCCATCATGGAGCCAGCAGAACAGTTTTTGAGAATGGTCTCTCCTCACAACAGAGGTGCTTTCATAGACACTGACCCATATACCCCAGGTAACATGCCCATGTGGGGCTAGTATAGGAACCAGAAGCTCCACTGGGGCTATGAGGAGGTATCTCAAGAAATACAATGGGTTTCATGTTGGCCTCACATATGGATTTCTGGAGATACCTCCGTGTAGCTCCTCGTAGCTCCAGTGGACCAACACCAAACATCTTGGCTTAACGATTACATTTGGGATTAGAGGAACTCTGTGAACTCCTCCCTTAAGGAAACTGTCTTTGTGAGGACCAGCAGAGCATCAGGCAGGTCTAACACAAATGCACTGTTTGGGGGATGGTGCCCCAACCGCTATTGCAGGGAGGGTCTTGAATTTGGTGCTAGGCTGATGAATGAGAGACCTGTGGTTTTATGGGAGGCTTCACCCCACACCGCCCTCTGTTGGGTTATTGCAGGTCCAGCTCTCGTGGAATCAAAGGAACACTGCACTCAAGATACGCTAATGCAGTGAACAATGACCACTAGGTGGGGACTAATTAGCATCACCATCCAATATACAACGTCCAAAGAACTCGCCACCGCAGGGGAGAACGTCCTGGACCGTCTCGTGTCCTGTGGAGAACCAGAGCTAGCTGACCAGCTGCTCACTTACATGTTCAGGCTAAATCTGACATAGGCATAGGGGTTCTATCAGGTTCCTTACATCCTGAAAAATAGGGAGTAGTGATAATAGGAGGCTTTATGTTGTACCCTGCAATGTAGGGAATAACGATTAGGGAGCATTTATGTTCCATGCATTGTGGGTAATACTGACTAGGGGACCACTTCCGTTCCCTGTAATCCTTTTTTTTATGTATATGTGTACTGTATAGACTCACAGTGAATGTATATATACTGTATAAATCCATTGTGAATGTATAAACAACATATAGACTCACAGTGAGTGCATATACACTGTATAGATTGTGAATGTGTGTATATGTATTGACCCACAGTAAGTGTATATATACTATATATACCCATAGTGTGTGTAAATACTGTATAGACACATAGTGAGTGTATGTATACTGCATATACCTACAGTGAGTGTATATATACTGTATAGACACATAGTGAGTGTATGTATACTGCATATACCTACAGTGAGTGTATATATACTGTACAGACCCATAGTAAGAGTATATATACTGTATAGACCCATAGTGAGCGTATATATACTGTATAGACCCATAGTGAGCGTATATATACTGTATAGACCCATAGTGAGTGTGTATATACTGTACAGACCCATAGTGAGTGTGTATATACTGTACAGACCCATAGTGAGTGTATATTTACTGTATAGAACCATAGTGAGTGTGTATATATACTGCAGACCCATAGTGAGCGTATATATACTGTATAGAACCATAGTGTGTATATTTACTGTATAGAACCATAGTGAGTGTATA
>NC_132888.1:39870170-39879042 GCF_030463535.1 Salminus brasiliensis | reverse complement strand
TGTTTCGGCCCTGAGCAGGAAAGAGAGAAGCGCTGGATTAGGGGGTGCATTGCCTCATCTCGCATGCAAGAGCGGGGTCTTTCACTGTTGTCACACACACACACACACACACACACACACACACACACACACACACACACACTCACAGAGGTTTATGAGAAACTTTCGTGCGAGACTTAACGCCTCTCTCTCTCTTCCTCTCTCTTTCTCTCCAGCGCTCCAGAGTGTGATGTCCAGCGGCGATGCTTTGACTCCTCTTAAAACGGGCGCCGTCGGGTCAGCCGTCTTCAGTCTCCATGACAACGGCACCCTGGACTACCAGGTATGAAAGTCCTTCTGCTACCAAGACAGATCAGGCAGGCTCAGACTCAATAAACGCTAGATAGCGCCTCATAGCGCCCCCTACCTGACATTGCGCTCTCCCCCCTTTTCCCGCTCTCCGCAGGTCCAGGTGGCCGGCGTGTCCAGTGCCGTGGTCGGCGTGTCCATCGAGATGAAGCCGCGGCGCCGAAGCAAGCGCAGCGTGCTGTACGACCTGACCGGAGACTTCGTGGCGGCCGCAGGGGGCGGCCGTGCGGTGGGCAGCTATAGCCGAATGGAGGCCAGGCACATCCACATGCTGCTGCAGAACGAGCTGTTCATCAACGTGGCCACGGCGGAGCACAGCGAGGGCGAGCTGAGGGGGCAGATCAGGACGCTGCTGTACAGCGGCCTGGACTCGCAGACGCACGGTGAGTGGAGCCTCGGACATAGCCGCCAGCCACCATAGGCCGAGCGCTGCGGTGATCGTGTAGCTAATCCACATCTTCTCTCTGTGTGCCTCCAGAGCTGCCCTTCCCTCTGGCCGGTCAGTTCGTGTCCCCACCGGTGCGGACGAGCGCAGGCGGACACGCCTGGGTCTCGGTGGACGAGCGCTGCCACCTGCACTACGAGATCGTGGTCAACGGCCTCAGCAAGGGCGACGACCTCATGGTGAACGCTCACCTGCACGGCCTGGCCGAGATCGGGGAAATCGACGAGTCCAAGACCAACCACAAGAGACTGCTGACCGGCTTCTACGGCGAGCAGGTCAGTACGCTTACTGTGCATATATAGGCACACATACATACATACATATATATAGAAAAAATTATCGTTTTTTATTTTTTGATGCAATCTGAATCCGGAGGTTGTTCTTGACCTTGTGTCTGAATTTCAAGATGAGCCGACCAATAGGAATGCTCCAGAATGGCTTGGATGTTTGTTATTTTACATAGACGTTCATTGAAAGTTAGGGCGGTTTTTTCCTTCTCCTGAAAAGTTGCACATTTGAAGTTTTCCAGTATTTTCGGTGCAGCCTATATATATTTTGAGAGCAGAACAGTCGAGCGAGGGAGAAAAAGGAAAAGCACACAAAGGATCTCTATGCTGTTTTTTCATTTCATAAGGACTTATGACTAAATACTAAATTACACACCTGGCTTTCTCTCCTCTCTCGCTTTCCAGGCCCAGGGCGTTCTGAAGGATCTGAGCGTGGAGCTGTTGAGGCATTTGGACAAAGGCACTGCTTTCATTCAAGTCAGCACCAAGATGAATCCTCGGGGAGAGATACGAGGACGGGTAAGCACACACACACACAGAGGAACACACACACACACACACACACTCTCGCTCCATTGCTATTGCTTAGTTCTCCAAGACTCCAAAGTCTGCAGAAACTCTGAATCACAAATTACATCCCATTCCCAAGTCTCCATGGAACTTGGTTTATTACCGTAAACAGTGTAAAAAAAAAAAACTGCTGCTGTAAATATCCCGGCCGAGTTTCCCGTAGATGTTGACGCTTCCTCCCAACCGTCCAAAAAATCCCAGGGGGCGTCTATGGAACGCAAGCAGTGGGCCGGTTGATAACGTGGCTCCTTTTCCCCCTCCCCAGATCCACGTTCCCAACAGCTGCGAGTTCGGCTCCCGCGGCGAGGTGGTTGAGGAGGCGGAGTTCGACGACCTGGTCTTCGTGCGGGACCCCGAGGAGCTGAGGAAAGACCCCCACACGTGCTTCTTTGAGGGCGAGCACCACGCTCACGGTTCTCGCTGGACGCCCCACTACAACTCCTGCTTCAGCTGCACCTGCCAGAAGAAGACGGTCATCTGCGACCCCGTCATCTGCCCCGCCCTCACCTGCCCGCACACCTACCAGCCGAGGACAAGTGCTGCCCGGCCTGCGACGGTAAGCGCCTTTACAGCGTCCAGACGTCTGTTACTTTCATTTCAGTCAAAAGCCCAGAAGCAGTTTACAGTGTAAAGTTTGATATCAGTGTAAAGTGTAAAGTTTGACAACAAAGTTTACAGTGTCCGAGTACAAAATGATTACAAAATGACAAAATTAACTAAAAAAAATTACAGTGTAAAGTTACTTTAAAAAACACTTTACGGTTTCAACCTTCCAGTGTAAAGTTTGCAATCAAAATGCACTGTGTAAAGTTGTAAAGTTTACCCTGTACACAGTTCTGAATTTTGGTGATATCAGAACTTACGGCATTATGGGCATTGCGGCAGATGACAAATTTTACAGTGTAAAGTTACATAAAAACACTTTACGCTTTGAACCTTGCAGTCTAAAAAATGCTGGCTATCAAAATGCACAGTGTAAAGGTGCGAAGTTTACAGTGTCCGAGTGCTCTTACACATTTGTCACTTTAACTTTTGTCGAATTTTTACAGTGTAAAGTTACATGAAAACACAGTACGGTTTCAACCTTCCAGTGTAAAGTTTGCGATCAAAAAGTTGAGCCGTGTAAAGGTGTCCGATTTTACAGTTTACAACAAATGTTTACAGCGAAAAGTCACCAGCCAAGGTCGTTTTTCCCAGCCAATTTTAGTGGATGTAAAACTTTACATCGTAAACGTTTGAAGCTTTACAGCAGTTTCTAACTCTTCCTTTTTGTGTTTTTGTGCTTTTCAGAGAGGCAAACCCCCAAGGAGATCCCAGCTGCAGAGAAAGTTGAGGAGCATCCAGAGGTGAGTTTACATCTTTACGCTTCTGTCAGATCTTCTGTCGCCACGACATCATGACATCACAACATCATGACATCACGACTTCTCTAGCTTAATGGCTAATCGGCTTTCTTTGGGTCTTGTTTTAGGGTGCTATTTCGAGGGCGATCAGAAGATGCACGCCCCCGGAACCATGTGGCATCCGTTCGTCCCTCCATTCGGCTACATCAAGTGCGCCGTGTGCACCTGCAAGGTGAGCCTGACCTTTCCTGTGACCACTGTAGATTTGGACATTTGACTTTTAGACTTATATAATTACTTAATATATGTAAGAAATATGCCTATAATAACTAAATATGATATATAATTTGTAATATATACAATAATATATATAATAAACATGTGTATAATAACTAGATATGATATATACTTTGAAATATATTATATAATATATCTATAATAAATATGTCTCTTCCTCCCAGGGCGCCACAGGTGAAGTGCACTGCGAGAAAGTGACCTGTCCGGCGCTCACCTGCAGCCGGCCGGTCAGACGCAACCCATCAGACTGCTGCAAGGAGTGTCCGCCGAGGACACGCCCCTGCCGGAGGAGGGCGAGCTGATGCAGGCGGACGGGACGCGCCACTGCAAGTTTGGCAAGAACTACTACCAGAACAGCGAGAACTGGCACCCTCGCGTGCCGCTGGTCGGAGAGATGAAGTGCATCACCTGCTGGTGTGACGTAAGTTGGCTTCCAGTCCACATGCGTAAAGTTATGTAAAGTTATGTAAAGTTATGTACGATCCCGGATTACCCCAGCAATTAGCCCTGTGTAAACAGCATAGCTGCGCCTGAGCATGTGGAGGTGTTCAGCAGCCTCTGATAGACTCTAGGACATGCTATCTAGAACATGGACACAAGTACGGCCTTAGCTTTTAGCCAAGCAGGAGGACAACAGGCCGAGAAACATATGGGCCTCATTCCAAGGAGCACTTTGGGATTTGTAGTTCCAGAGGCTGATTTCATGCATTCCTAACATACCTCTCTCTCTCTCTCTCGCGCTCTCCTCTCTCTCTCTGCAGCACGGGGTCACCAAGTGTCAGAGGAAACAGTGTCCGCTGCTCAGCTGCAGCAACATTACACGCCGAGAGGGGAAGTGCTGCCCCGAGTGTGCAGGTAATAAACACACACACACACACTTTCACACACACACACTTTCAAACACACACACACTTGAGTTTTGATGAGAACCCGTCCAGCAGAACCTCTGACCATGTTCTCGCTTTCCTCTGCAGACGACTTCACCAAAGAGGAGGAGATGATGAAGATGGTGGAGAAAAAGAAGAGCTGGAGACACTGATCTCCATCCGACCTGCATCTCTCCGTCCCCACGTCCACCCGTCCGCCCGCCCATCCGTCCACTCCCCCTCTCTCCACCTTTACCTGTGAGGCGTAGAAGCGTCTGTTCTGGAAGCGACCGCAGAAGAGAGCACGCGAGAGCTGGCGAGGGGGAAAAAGGCAGGCCGAGGGGCGAAGGAGCGGTGAAGGAGAAAGGAGGTGGAGGGGAGGAGGACTGCCGAGCTGCTGCCGTGTACAGAAAAGTCCTCGTCCGCTTCTCCGAAGATCTGAATGTGGGTTTTTTTCGTTCACGTTTGTACAGATTTTTTTTTTCTCTTTTTTTTCGTTGTTTACGTTAGACTTCACAGCAAACTTCGGCAAACCCACAGCTGTATGTGTGGGGGGGGGGGTTAAATTGGCCTGTTAAAGCTGAGGCTCAGACTTACAAGCCACAGAGGCCGGCAATAAACTCACTGGGTGGCGACAGCCCGGCCCGGCCCGGCCCACCCCGCCTCGCACGTGCTGTGCGCTACGCCTACACCAGCGCAGCTTCCCCCCCCCTTTGGGCCTTGACAGCCAATCCCTGTCAGTATGCGAATGCCAGCCGCGGCCCGATTGTGACGGCGCGGCCAGTCGAGGATCCCGGCTGAAGACTGAAGACTTTGCTCCGCTGTGGACCAAACAAAACACTCTTAGCGAGTGGGAGGGGCTTGACTAATTGATTCCTTTTTCCGGCCAGCCCCGCCCTGCTCCCATTTCGTGTTGCACCTGTCTGGTTTCTATGGATACTATTGTGTAATATTGTATAATTATTTGCTGTATTGTGATTATTATGATGAATATTTTATATTTATTGAGCGCGATGGTTAAGTCAATAAAAGATGTTCTTTATAACCTGGACTATAAGACTCTCTTTCACACGCCACTGGCAGGGCCAGTTGGGCTCTCTCGGGGCCCCGGCTGACAGCGCCGGGTTTTAGGCCTGATAGCAGGCTAGCTTAGCGGGTGGCTAATTACAGTGTTTGTAAGGAAATATGCGATCTGCTCTGAGAAGTACACAGAGTATCACGATATCACAGCTCGGTGAACTATCGTCATGTCGCCCACCCCAGTGACATCACAGCACGTTAAAGTCGAGCTTGTTCACGTTCTTTCCAAAAGTGATACAGCGATACTTTTCCATATTCAGTTTCCACTTCGCTCTCTCTCTCTCGCTCGCCTTCATCTGGGTTGAAAGAATGGGGGAAATGTGACAAACAGATGCAGTCCTCCCCCATCAAACACACACACACACTGCTTGGAGGAATCTTTCCTATGTTGAACAGACACAGACCATATGTAACCACTGCAGTATCTTCTGTGAGGACATCACTTCATACACAGCCCTACACACCAATACACACCTATACACACCAATAAACATATATACACCACTATACACGCATATACACCCCTATACACCCATATAAACGAATATACACACCTGTAAACACCTATACATAGCAATGAACAAATATACACCCCATACACATCAATAAACAAATATACACCCCTATACACATAAATAAACATATATACACCCCTATACACCAATTTAAACACCTATACACACCTATAAACACATATACACCTATAAACAAACATACACCCCTATACACACCTATACTCCCCTATACACCCCTATAAACAAATATACACCCCTATACACACCAATAAACAAATATACACCTATATACACACACCTATAAACATATATACACCCCTATACACCCATATAAACACCTATACACATCTATAAACAAATATACACCCCTATACACACCTATAAACAAATATACACCCCTATACACACCTATACTCCCCTATACACCCCTATACACCAATTTAAACACCTATAAACAAATATACACCTATCTACACACCTATAAAGAAATATACACCCCTATACACCCATATAAACACCTATACACGCCTATAAACAAATATACACCCCTATACACACCTATAAACAAATATACACCCCCATACACACCTATACTCCCCTATACACATACACTTACCTATACACCAATATAAACACCTATACAGCCCTATAAACAAATATACATTCCTATACACACACACCTATACTCACCTATCCCAATCAAAAGTACTGGATGGAGCTCCTCCACCATCATTTTAGAGAACACAGCTCTTCCACTGCTCCACAGCTCAATGTTGGGGGGCTTTATACCCCTCTAGCCCCTCTAGACAGCGTGGTGCTAATAGCTTCATGTTTACTATCTGCTCCAGAGAGTCCTATTCTATTGGCAGTACTTCTCTTCTACAGGGACTAGACATGCTGAATGCATTCTTTAGTAGGGGTGTCCACAGACTTTTGGACATATACGTGTATGTGTGTAGCCTACATGTAATAATAATAATATGTCCCATATGTGTTAGATTACGTAGAATATGAGATCTGTAGTTCCATTCTCTCTCTCTCTCTTACTCTCTCACTCTCTCACTCTCTCTCTATCTCTCTCTCTCACACACACACACACACTCTCTCACACACACACAGAGACATAGATCAGAGAGTTGTTTTTCCTTGTTAGACAAACACAGACCATATGTGACCGAGGGTGTCTTCTGCCACTGATCAATCACACACACACACACACACACACACACACACACACACAGACACAAACCAGAGACTTCAGACATATTAAATACACACACACACACACACATAAGCTCCTGGTGTGCTGGTACGGGGTGTGTTTGGATGTGCCGCAGGTGGCTGTAGACGCTTGTGAGTGCGCTCAGTAGCACCTGCAGGAGCTCCAGGTACCAGGCACGGAGAGGTCACGAGGGTCAATGATGAAATACTCCCCTTTGAGTGTGTGTGTGTGTGTGTGTGTGTGTGTGTGTGTGTGTGTGTGTGTGTGCATTACCAAGTAATTCATGAATCATTTTTGTATTAGACTGTGTGTGTGTGTGTGTGTGTTTGTGTGTGTGTGTGTGTGTGTTGGACATCTGTGTGCCACGGCTGACGGTGGTTTTTCATGGGACATTCCGCCTCTTCAGCTTAAGTGTTTAAAGCTGTTTCTCTTTTCCCTCCTCTCCACCTTCCTCCCTTCATCACTCGCCCAGAGAGAGAGAGAGAGAGAGAGAGAGTAATAGATATAGAGACAGAAAAAAAGAGAGTGTAATAGAGCAAGCATAACAGAGAGAGCGAGAGAGAGAAAGTGAGAGAGAGGCAAGGACATTTGGGAAAAATGTGGGGTTCCCAAACTTTTGCCCAAAGGCTTTTCCAATACGATTGGGTAATAGTGCTGTGTCCCCAAACTTTCGCCCAAAATCTCCTCAAATACGATTGGTTAATAGAGCTTTGTCCACATACTTTTGTCCAAAATCTTCTCAAATTCAATTGGCTAACAGAGCTCTGTCCACAAGCATTTTTCCAAAGTCTCCTCCAAGATGATTGGCTAATAAAGCTCTGTCCATAAAGTTTTGGCCAAAGGCTCGTTTAATATGAATGCAATAGTTGTGTCCACAAACTTTTGTCCAAAAATCTTTTTGGCTAATAGAGCTCTGTCCACAAACCTTTGGCAAAAATGTGGGGTTCCCAAACTTTTGCCCAATGGCTTTTCCAACACGATTGGTTAATAGAGCTGTGTCCACAAACTTTTGTCCAAAATCTCCTCCAACACGATTGGTTAATAGAGCTGTGTCCACAAACTTTTGTCCAAAATCTCCTCCAACACGATTGGTTAATAGAGCTGTGTCCACAAACTTTTGTCCAAAATCTCCTCCAACACGATTGGTTAATAGAGCTGTGTCCACAAACTTTTGTCCAAAATCTCCTCCAACACGATTGGCTAACATTGCGGTGTCCACAAACTTTTGGCCAATAGCTCCTCCAACACGATTGGCTAACATTGCGGTGTCCACAAACTTTTGGCCAATAGCTCCTCCAATCACAGACGGCACTGCAGAGCGAGGGAGAGAAGCGGAGCCGCGCGCGTTCTCTCGCCTGGAGTGTGGGATCGTGACGGGACCATCCGCGTGACCCTTTCTGCACAGTCCGCCATTCATTCCTACTGGGAAACAATGTAGCACAATTTTAGGAAACCCGTCCGAGGTATCGGTTCATAAAGTGGGAATCATAAAACCCCACTGTTCGCTCTACGACTTTCCCAAATTTGGTGTTTGTAGCTCGAAAAATGTGACCTGTAGAGGGGATTTAAATGAAAAAGTTTGTGGACACATTTCAGTGCATTCCTATGGGAGGGTTTTGGCCACATTAGTTTTGTTCTCATTATAGAGGTACGAAACGGTGAGCCGAGCTCTTTCCGAAGCAGCGGTGGTCCTAATGTTCTGGGCTGAGCCTGGAGACGGGCCTGTATGTGCCCAGGCCTACACTGCCTATACATACAGCGTTAGCAGACAGCGCCATCTAGTGGGCGGGACGAGAAGTGCGCCACACCAACATAAACAGAGCCCGCGTGATCAGCTACATGATCGATTATTGTTTTGCATTAATGATCGATATGTTGATCAGATAGAGGAGGTCATAA
>NC_132888.1:39830170-39865170 GCF_030463535.1 Salminus brasiliensis | reverse complement strand
TCTGATCCAAAAAAGTATATAAACTATAAACATAAATCAGTTGAGGCATCATAACCCGCAGAAGCTGCTTTAGACACGAGCTCAGGCGTTGAGAAGATTTCTGCAAGCATGGCAAAATTCTTCTCAACGCCTGAGCTTGTGTCTGAAGCAGGTTCTGCATGTTATGACGTCTCAACTGATTTGACTCAACTGACTGGGGGCCACTTTGAGGAGGATCAGAGCATGAAAACATCAGTAAAATACAAATCATATTAATATTTATTACATCAGTATTTAACAAACTAGTAGCTTTGAAACAGTTGCAACTTTCCAGTAAACATGGTTTGGAATGAACTCTGCCCATTCTATCAGCTCTATAGGATTAGAGCTGAGGAGCATTCCTGTTGGCCAGAACATCAGACAGATCATTCCTATTGAGGAGAACTTTGGACAGATCCATTTGTGTTGGCTTGTTAAGCTCCACGCTATGGATCTTATGGATCCACATGGCTACCAGATCTGGACAGAATGTAGGAGAGGAGATTTCAGTAAAGTATTTGGACGCTCCAGGCCGTCAAAGCGGTTCTTCCAGTAGAATGACCTAAACACTGCCTCACTGACCTCCACTATGTATTCACATATTTACTGCTCCTTGAAGGTTCCTCCAGTTTCAAATTGAAGAACCTCTACAAGTTCCTCAAGGATCTCATACTTTTAGCAGTGTAGCTAATTTCGCTAGCCTTTCTCCAGTTGCTCCAGCTGTCCTCCCCTCAATCACAATGACGTCACAGCTTCTGAAGTCCAACATTTTCTCAATATTCAACTTTGCACTTGAGGGCTTCACCAACCGTCCTACATACACCCACCGATCAGCCATAACATTAGCACCATCTGCCTAATTTGGAAGTGGAGTTTAGGGGCAGTGGTGGCTCAGCGGTTAGAGCGCCGGGATATCGATAACAGGGTTGTGGGTTCGATTCCCGGGCTCGGCAACCTGCCACTGTTGGGCCCTTGAGCAAGGCCCTTTACCCTCTCTGCTCCCCGGGCGCTGGAGTTGGCTGCCCACCGCTCTGGGTGTGTGTGTGTACTCACTGCCCCTAACACGTGTGTGTGTGTGTGTGAGTGTGTGTTCACTACCAGATGGGTTAAATGCGGAGGACACATTTCGCTGTACAGTCCACACTGTACAGTGACGAATACGTGCACCTTTATCCTTTATCCTTTTATCCTAATTTTGAGTAGGTCCCCCTTGTAGGTCCCCGCAACAACAGATCTGACCATTCGAGGCATGGCCTCCACAACACCTCTGGAGGTGTTCTGTGGTGTCTGGCACCAGGACTAACATTAGCAGCAGAGTTCCTGGAAGTTGTGAGGTTGGTTGGGCCTTCATGAGCTTCAATAAGCCTTGGGTGCCCATGACCTTGCCGCCGTGGTTCAACGGTTGTCCTTTCTTGGAGCACTTTTGGTGGGTGCTGACCACTGCATACCGGTAACATCCCAGAAGACCTGCCTGAAGTTTTAGAGATGTTCTGAGCAAGTTCTGGTTCTCAACCTGGTTCTTGTCAAAACTTAAACGCTAATGTTGTAAATGCTAATGTTGTAAATGCTAATGTTGTAAATGCTAACGTTTTGGCCCACCGGCTTAAGTTCCGAGGCTGGGAGAAGTTACTTCAGCAATGCAGTCAATACATGTGATACGGGTCGGCTGCTAATGCAGGCTAGCTGAACTCTAAACATCAGCAGGTTTATCTAGCAGCATTTCCCAGAATCCTGTGTGTCTTCAGGGTATGTTGACACAGGGAGGCAGTCAGACTGGGCCTTCGCTGAGCCTGTGTGTGTCTGAGTGTGTGTCTGAGTGTGTGTTTGAGTGTGTGTTTGTTCACATCTCTGAAGCACTACTTGAATAGCTAAGCATATACATAGGTATTGCGGCATGCTAACAATAACTAAACATTAATAAAACACACACACACACACACACACCAGCTCATAACTTATTAAGGGTTGTTTCAGCCCCTTCAAGTCCCCCCTCTCCCCCCTGCGTCCTTACATGACCGGGTGATCTTTGACCTTATCACCTGACCCCGGGCGAGGGACTGGAGGTTTTGGAATAGTAGCTAATCAGCGTTTGTGCTCTGACTGATTCCCGCAAATTCCTCCAGCTTTTCTTATCATATATTGAATTTCTCAAACAGGGGCTCCTGGGGGCCCGGGGACCTAATTAATGACATTTTGCTCCGAAATTCTGCCGATTGACCCACCTGTTCGTAACTCCCCCCCACCACTAGCACTGGGATTCGACACGCCTCCTCCGATACCCCGCCTCTTTTTTCCAGACACGCTCTGTGGCCTTGCACGGCCGAGTGATCTTTGACCTTATCACCCGACACCAGACGAGGGACTGGAGGTCAAGTGGCTCAACTGCCTTTTGAATAGTAGCTGATCAGCGTTTGTGTTTCGGCGAATTGTCGACGACGAGTTTTGGGCTGGAGTTCAGGCGGGTTCTGCTTGGGGGTAGGAAGCCAGTCCCCCCTCTGACATGTGGAGGTAGGAAAGGGTGGTGGCAGGGTTAAGAGGGGGGTGACGGGGTGGTGGCAGGTTGCGAAGACTTTGAGGGATTCAAGATTTGAGAGCTCCACTAAGTAAAAGGCTGTTCAGTTGGCTTGAGGGGTTTAAGTGTCCCAGTTCAAAAAGTCAAATGTCCTGATAGTGCCGCCGCCATGTTTGACAGATGCTGTTGAATTGTCTATTGAGAATGGAGGGAGTGAATGGAGTAAAAAACGTGGGTAAACAGCCCTAATAGCCCAAAACAGACCAAGTCAGCTTTTTCAGACCTACGTAAGAGTGAAAGGCCTCTGCACTGGTTTACCAGTTTACCTGCCCAGTTCAGTTAACCCTCCACGGAACAAAGGTCACAAAGGTCAAGCTACAGCGTCATCAGGCTGTTGAGGTATTTCGGCCGGTCAGGGCAAGTGCAGTGAACGGTGAAGCTGAGAACTAGCAGGTCACGGCCTCCAAAGTACCTCCAATAAGGCCGATCCCAGTCCGACGAATGTGATTCCCACAACAGCCGTCTGCTTCAAACATGGATGAGAACCAAAGACTAAATGACTTCAGATTAAATCAGATGTGAAAAACAATTCAGATTAGATTTGTGTAAAACCCAAACTTAGATTAA
Source organism: Salminus brasiliensis (assembly GCF_030463535.1). Classification (NCBI taxonomy): domain Eukaryota; kingdom Metazoa; phylum Chordata; class Actinopteri; order Characiformes; family Bryconidae; genus Salminus; species Salminus brasiliensis. The sequence goes on along the minus strand of NC_132888.1, from coordinate 39,862,013 downwards.
GGTCAGAAATTTTAATCCAGATTAAATTAGGTGTGAAAATTTGAATTCTGGTTAAATTAACTGTGAAAGCATTTTATTTTATATAATAAAATATATGTGAAAGAAATTAAATTCAGATTATATTCACTGTAAAAAAGATTTAATCCAGATTAAATTAGCAGTGAAAACAAATTGAATTCTAAATAAAAGTAGTAAATAAAAGTTGCTGTGAACACATATTTAATATTTAATTATTATATTAAAATGTATAAATTATTATTAAAAGAATAAGGTTCAGGCAATTCAGATCTAATTTGCTATGCGGTTTATTTCATTCCACATTTATTTGTCTGTAAAAACAAATAAAATTCAGTTTGAATTGAATTCCATCACTGAATCTAGAGATAAATACGTTCATATTCAGATTAAAATGATATATGTGAACACTGGATCCGGTTCTGAATAGCTCACAGTTCGTAGTGGCTGTTTGCAGTTTCGGCGCTGCCTTAAATGGTGCCTGTTACTGCTGTCCTGTTTAAGGTGGACTGGAAAATGTGAATAGGGAACCCAGCTCCAGAGTCATTAGCCCAGGCCCCATTAGTCCAGTACCCCCCAACCCAGGCCCCCAGGCCCCCGTTTCTACAGTAGTACAGTCTGCTCTGAGGTGAATAGCTGGTATGAGTGTGCTCAGTGTGCTCACCTCACTTTGAGTTATAAACCGCACACACACACACACACACACACACACACACACTCTCATACACACACACACATACATGGACACACTCGGGCGGTGCAGGGGATCATCTTTCCCTTTGTCTTGAGAGAAGTTTCTAGACTGTAATCATTAACCACCTGAAGCACAAGCTATTAAACCATGTGTGTGTGTGTGTGTGTGTGTGTGTGTGCCCACAGTTCTCGAAACTGTACTGATATGATGGCCTTATTGTTACTGGGAATCTGCAAACACACACAGTCAATGGAAAGTGGTTTATTTGAGATCATTAACGGGTTCTGTTTGTCTTAAACATCTTTGGGAATGTTTGGACATGTTCCAGCATCTGATCCATCACAGCTCAACATCATAAAAAATATAACATACACACACACACACACACACACACACACACACACACACATTCATCAGTTCATCTTAAGTGTCTGTCTGCATGTTTGAGCTGAGACTCTGTGTGTACGCTGTGGGCGGGGCGGCGGAGTTGAGTGGCAGGTAGGATCAGGCAGATCCCTTTTGGAGGTACAATCAGTGTCCAATCGTCACTCCCCAAGCACCCCCAGGCAGTTACTGCTCACTATTACTACGCCATTAGCGGGAGCCTGCTTTCACTCGACTCGGACTCCCAGAGACTTAAGATTTGACTCAGACTCAGACCCCAGACCTTTAAGACTCCCAAGTCTCAACACTCAACACTCGACTCAGAACCCCCAGACCCCGGAGTCTTAAGACTCGACTCAGAACCCCCAGACCCCAGACTTTTAAGACTCGACTCAGACTCACAACCCAGAGACTTAAGATTTGACTCCGACTCACACCCCAGACCTTTAAGACTCAACTCCGACCCAAAACCTAGAGACTCAACACTCGGCTCAGACTCACACCCTAGACACCTGACACTTGAATCACAACCCAGAAACTTAAGATTTAACTCAGACTCAGGCCCCAGATCTTTAAGACTCAACTTAGACTCCCAAGTCTCAACACTCGACTCAGAATCCCCAGACCCAGGAGTCTCAAGACTCGACTCAGATTCACACTCTAGACACTCCAATCACACCCCAGACACTTAAGATTTGACTCAGACACAGACCCAGACCTTTAAGACTCGACTCAGACTCACAACCCAGAGACTTAAGATTTGACTCCGACTCACACCCTCGACACTTGACACTTGAATCACAACCCAGAGACTTAAGATTTAACTCAGACTCAAACCCCAGACCTTTAAGACTCGACTCAGACTCACAACCTAGAGACTCAACACTCAACTCAGACTCACACCCTCAAATCACAACCCCGAGACTTAAGATTTGACTCAGACTCAAAACCTAGAGTCTCAACACTTGCCTCAGACTCACACCCTAGACACTCCAATCACAACCCAGAGACTTAAGATTTGACTCCGACTCACACCCCAGACCTTTAAGACACAACTCCGACCCAAAACCTAGAGACTCAACACTCAACTCAGACTCACACCCTCGACACTTGACACTTGAATCACAACCCAGAGACTTAAGATTTAACTCAGACTCAAACCCCAGACCTTTAAGACTCGACTCAGACTCACAACCTAGAGTCTCAACACACAACACTGACTCAAAGACTCTGACTTGAGACTCGACTCAGACTCGGAAGAGGTGACAGAGTGTAGTGTGGCATTCTGACGTGCCGGCCAATGGGAGACTGTGTGGGTGGGGCAAACGGAGGGGAAACTAACTGATGATGTCCTAATCAGATCTTTCAAATGCAACTGTAAAAACAGAGGAGGACGGCCAGCGGATTTCACAAAACCAGCTTTCATGGGTTTCCTGCACCAACAGACCCGAGTTACGGTCATTCGGGCCTCGATAAAGAGCTTAGAAAAGTTCTAGTTCTTTTTTTTAATACACAACACAAACACCAGCGTTAAGTTGGTAATCCAGAGCATTCATTGGGAAACTCTGGCCCGTGGTAATACAGCTGGGGATTACCAGGGCTAGGACTTGTGTGTGGTACCTAAAATAGCCAGAATGACCAATTCTAAGGTCAGGAAATGAAGCTGAATGAGACTCATAGTGATGCTAAGTGTTAGCCTTAGCATTAGCTTTAGATTCCAGCTATACAGGCTATACAGGCTACCTGTTACCCTATAACACACACACACACACACACACACTCAGCAGTCTCACACAGGTTAACATTTAACTCCAACAGGAGCAGAAAGGCTGTGTGTTCACACACTTTTTGAGGGAAAGCAGGTGACTGGGGTTTTGAACTCAAGAATCGGCTCATAAATGAATCGATTCGCATGAACTTATTAAAACCATTCAGTTTAATTGGATTCATTTGGTTTGTGTTCGACCCATGAACGAATCGATTCTTTTGAATTGTTTATATTCAATTACATTTATTTGTTTCCTGAGTCGAATCCTCTAAATGAATCGTGTGTTTTCATTTTTACTGTATTTCGTTCATTTGTGAACCTCTTCAATAACAACGCTCGACTCATGAACGAATCGATTCTTTGGAATGGTTTCTTTTCATTGCGTGCATTTAGCAAGTCCACCTGAGTCGAATGGACTGAACGAATCATGTCTCTTCCTTTCAGTCTAATTTGATTCATTTCGTTCGACCCTGTTTAATAATGGTGTGGGATGATGTCGTGGACGAGTCGACTCTTGAGTCGTGAGTTTTAGTCGAATAAGCTGAATGAATCCTGTCTCTTTTTTTATTCGTTTGTAAACCTGTTGAATAATAATAAAGTTGGACTCGTGAACGAATCGACTCTTGAGTCGTGTGTTTAAGTACAGTGAGTCAAATAAACTGAAGGAATCAGGTCTCTTTTCATTGGATTCAGTTCTTTTAAGAACTTGTTTATTAATAATGTTCGACTCGTGGGCGATTCGATTCATTGGAATTGTTTATTTTCACTGCCTTCAGTAAATCCAACTGAGTCGAATAAACTGAATGAATCATGTCCTTTCCTTTTGATCCATTTCGTTTGTGCCCCTGTTTAATAATGATGTTGGACTCGTAGAGGAGTCGACTCCTCAGTCGTAAGTTCTGTTTTGTACGTACAAGAAATCCAACTGAGTCGAATAAACGGAATGAATCATGTTCATTTCCATTGGATTCATTTCGTTTCCGTCCCTGTCTAATAATAATGATGTACGACTCATGAACGAATCGATTCTTTGGAATTGTTTATTTTCTGAGTCGAATGAACTGAGTGAATCACTGTATTCCTTGCGTTTCTGCTCCTACCGAACTTTTCTTTGCTTGCTTTCTTCCCTCCATTTCCGTAACTTTAACCTCTAACTTCCTTCTTTCTATTTCTACCCCCCCCCCCACCACCACTTCCCCCCAGCCCCCCCTGTCCCTCTTCCCTTTACCTCCGAGAGACACGAAAATGACTCCTCAAACGACTCCCTCGCGAGTCGGTGGAAGGACTCGGTTGTGTGAAACGGTTCAGTAACTTCTCTGAAGTTCAGGGGACGGACTGTACCACTGTGCGGAGCCGCGGGGGGGTGTGGGGGGGGGGGGGGGGTGGGTGGTGTCCGGGTGGGTGGAGAGAGTGTGTTTGTTCGCTCCACCATGGTCCCGCCTCGGTCCAGCTCGGGAAAAGTAGTCGGGGGGTATAAAAATGAATCGCGAGCGCGTCATTATGCAACAGCGAGGCGCGCGGAGTAAACTTATCGTTGCGTCTGCGCGCGTGCCTTTGCCCGTGTGTGTGTGTGTGTGTGTGTGTGTGTATGTGTGCAGCGCGAGAGCGAGAGCGAGTGCCTGCAAACGAGTGTGTGTGTGTGTGTGTGTGTGGGTGTAACGTTCCTGAGCTCCGGCGTGGAGCGCGAGCCCTCGCGAGTCTCGTCTGGTTTGCAGTGATCTGTCCCTCGCGCGCTCAGGTGTGAGTGTGTGTGTGTGTGTGTCCTGCCGGTGGACGAGTGTGAGCCATGGCCGGAGACGGTACGGACCAGCGCGCGCTCCAGTATGAGCAGACTCTGGTGAGTGTTTTGTTTGTTTGTTTGTTTGTTTGCTTGTTTGTTTGGGGGGAGTTCCAGCGCGCGCCGCTCTGCAGGAGTGCTGCTGCTGCTGCAGGGTCTTTCTCTGCACTTCAAACGACTTTCCTGGTGTTTTGTTTGTGCGCGTGCATCATCACGTGCTTTTTTAAAATATATATATATTTTTGGACATTTCCAGCGCTTTTGTTGTTGGCGCGTGCGCTGCTCACTAGCACAGTAGTCCTGTCTGTAGGGTGGCATGCAAAAGTTTGGACACCCCTGTCAGCATCTCTGGTACGGTGAACAGCTCAGAGGTACAAAAGGCTCAAAGTTGAGTGATGGTTGGGTGGGTGGTGGGTGGGTGTCTGGGTGGGTGGAGAACAGGAGGCCAGTTGTGTCCACTGGGACCCCCGGCCGCGGATGGCTGTGGCATCACCAGCATCAGGTGTTGGTCTCTGACCTCGATGTGATTCAGTCCGATTCCATAACAGTTCCTTACATTGAACCGAATCAGTTTGATCTATTTGATCACGATTCTTTAGGAAACGATTCATTCCCTTATTGATTCTTTTGGTGTGATTTACTTATCTCTCTCTGTCTGGCTTTTAGGGCTGCTTGCAGATGAGTAGGTGGGCAGGTGTGTGTGTGTGTGTGTGTGTGTGTGTAAGACTTTGTAGTAATGCTGAGAGTGAATCAGTTCAGTTGTTTTTGCCTGTGATCAGTTCATATTGCATAATCAGGATCCACAGCTGAATCAGCAGCTCATACACACACACACACACACACACACACACACACACACACACACACACATCCTCACAACTGTGTGTATGTGTGTGTGTGTGATGTGTGGAGGCACATAAGTCTTTGTGCTGGTCTTGTTGGAGATGACGGGCCTTCACTGCTCTTCTCGACAGCTACGGAACCGGCTGTCCCCGCCGCACATATAGACACACGGTGCCTTTGTCTTGCAGCTGGGTTGTGTGTGTGTGTGTGCAGATTGTAAGAGTGTGTGTGGGACGTTACCCAGCTGAAGAGCTTGAAAGGCTCCACAGTTCCCTGGGCAGCTCTATGCCAGCCGTGCAGTCAGAGCACTCCTACAGATTCAGCGAGGCGCTCACAACAGCCACCGGGTGTCTCAGTACACAGCTGGGCATTATGGGTAGTAGACGAGCAGCTCTGTGGAGTCCAGTGCGCTCCAGGGCTGAGATCCCGGCCCACGGCGAAGGCCTCAGGGCTGTCAGTCAGCTGGGTTTAGGAGGTCGCCAGTCCTCTCTCTGAAGCCACGCCCACACAGAGAGAGGGAGAGAGAGAGAGAGACTCAAAGAAGGGTGAGGTAGAGGTAAAGGGGTGATGGATAGGGAGGTAGATGTGTGGGGGGGGGGGGGTTAGGGATCAGCGGTACGTCTTGCTCTGGAGACCTGCAGCGGGTGGAGAGAGGGCAGGATGGAGGAGACATCATCAGACCTTCTGTGAGGAAGCTGAAGCTTTGGTGACGTTGGGCCCTGCAACAGGACAATGATCCCAAGCGGACCTCAAAGTCCTCCGAGGCTTAGTTTCAGAGGAAATCCTGGAAGATGCTTCAGCAGCAGGAAACCCGAGAGTATCAGTGGACTGGAGGACACGGCCTATGATACGAGATATGTAAATCACTCTTGCCTGATTTGGTTTACGAGAGAGAGAGAGAGAGAGAGAGAGAGAGAGAGAGAGAGACTTCCAGTCAGATAAGATCTGCCCCTGAACTCATTTGATGTCCAGTGGAATAGTTTTACACAGTCATTTACGTGTGTGTGTGTGTGTGTGTGTGTGTGTGTGTGTGTGTGTGTGTAATCAGGTGAGAGGAGGTGTGTATGATCATTAGTGTGTGTGTGCTCTTTGTGCCGGCCTATGTCACTTTGCTCTCCTATTGTTCTTCTGTCTGTGAGAGGCTGGGAATGAGTAATCCTGTGTATTTTGAGGTCATCAAGGTGAACTTGTGTTTGATCTAATGACCTCTCTGTCTCTCTCTCACACACACACACACACACACACACACACACACACACACACACACACACAGTAATGACTTACTATGAGCCCAGACCGGTCTCAGTGAGGTTGACTCCAACACCATTTTTCCTCCCCTTAAGTCTACACCTCTCGCGCTCTCTCTCTCTCTCTCTCTCTCTCTCAGTAATTAAGTAGCACTACCATTACTACTACTATTACCACCTCCATTACTAATCCCAACATTATTACCTCTACCACCACTACTACCTCTACCACCCATATTACCATTACTACCACTACTACAACCACTACTACTACCTCTACCACCCCTATTACCTCTACCACCACTACTACCACCACTACTACCTCTACCACCCATATTACCATTACTACCACTACTACAACCACTACTACTACCTCTACCACCCCTATTACCTCTACCACCACTACTACCACCACTACTACCTCTACCACCCATATTACCATTACTACCACTACTACAACCACTACTACTACCTCTACCACCCCTATTACCATTACTACCACTACTACCACCACTACTACCTCTACCACCCGTATTACCATTACTACCACTACTACCACCACTACTACCTCTACCACCCATATTACCATTACTACCACTACTACCACCACTACTACCTCTACCACCCATATTACCATTACTACCACTACTACAACCACTACTACCTCTACCACCCATATTACCATTACTACCACTACTACCACCACTACTACCTCTACCACCCGTATTACCATTACTACCACTACTACCACCACTACTACCTCTACCACCCGTATTACCATTACTACCACTACTACCACCACTACTACCTCTACCACCCGTATTACCATTACTACCACTACTACCACCACTACTACCTCTACCACCCATATTACCATTACTACCACTACTACCACCACTACTACCTCTACCACCCATATTACCATTACTACCACTACTACCACCACTACTACCTCTACCACCCGTATTACCATTACTACCACTACTACAACCACTACTACTACCTCTACCACCCCTATTACCATTACTACCACTACTACCACCACTACTACCTCTACCACCCGTATTACCATTACTACCACTACTACCACCACTACTACCTCTACCACCCATATTACCATTACTACCACTACTACCACCACTACTACCTCTACCACCCATATTACCATTACTACCACTACTACCACCACTACTACTACCTCTACCACCCCATTACCATTACTACCAACACTACTACAACCATTACTACTCTTACCACCATTACAAATCCCAACATTACTACCTCTACAACCACCATTACTACTACCTCTACCACCCCTATTACCATTACTACCACCATTACTACTACCTCTACCACCCCTATTACCATTACTACCACCATTACTACTGCCTCTACCACCCATATTACCATTACTACAACCATTACTACTGCCTCTACCACCCCTATTACCATTACTACCACCATTACTACTACCTCTACCACCCCTATAACCATTACTACCACCATTACTACTACCTCTACCACCCCTATTACCATTACTACCACCATTAGTACTACCTCTACCACCCATATTACAACTGCTACCAATATTGCTGCTGCTACTACTACCACCAATATTACTACTAGTAGTACCAATACCTACCAATCACTACCATTACCACCAGCATACCACCAATTTTACTACTTCTGCTGCTACTACTGTTATTACTACTACACTACTACTGCTGCTGCTATTACTACTACTACAGCCGCTACAACTACAAACCACTAGTGCTACTGCTGCTACTGCTACAGTCAACAAGGTTGGCACCTAAGCGGGTGCAGTGAAGTCATGTGAGCTGAAGGTTCGTCAAAGAATATAAAAAAAGAGAGTGCTGTGGTTGTAGTAATGGTCTTCTTTATGGCCGGGAAAGCATGCAGTTATGCAGAAATGAAGGCTACAATTGCAGATGTCAAACAAGACCGTCCGCATTGTTTTACGGCATAATGCACCCAGGCCGATACGGGTAGGTAGCATGGGTATTAGTACATCACGGGTTTTCTCATTTCCGTATTGACGAACGTGAAATTCACATCTAAAAGATCGCTAAATTACATGTTCTGGCCAGTCAAGCTGAACCCAACCACCCCGTCACGCAAAATACATAGGGGAAATTGTTTATTTATGAAAGATTCGACCCTGTTAATGCAAAGAAAATGACCTTAAAAATTGGTTAGCACGTGCGCTAAGTCAGAAATTCGACCACTGGATAAACACTGGCCGTGTTTTAAGTGGACCTTTACCACCCCGTCACGTTGTGTGTGTGTGTGTGTGTGTTTATTTTTTTTATGTATTTATTTATTTAGCCAGGCCTTCAAACATGTCCTGGCTGTATTTGGGGTTGGGGGCTTAGAAGGGCTTATAAGGGTCAGGGTGGGCGGTTCAGAGGGTATCGCTGGATCCGCCAGCGGGACTGTGTGAGAGGAAAGCGAGAGCGGCAGGGGTGTGACTAGCACTCATGCACTTGAATCCCGTTCGTAGCTTCTGTAATAGTTACACAAGATGCTATTGATCCGAAAGTTTACGGACACACTCTCTCACACACACGCTTGACCTCGCCTCTTACACTCGCCTTTTCACAGGAATGACAAACATCCCTTCAGCGATGTGGTGAGGCTGGGCCCTCAGTACAGCAGATCAGAGAGACCAAATGAAAGAGAGTGTGAGCGAAGGAACGGCGGACAAAACCGGCCGCAAGCGAAGAAGGAGTGCAGCCCGCAGCCGCAGTAAACACAGGCCTGTCGAAATAGTCCAAATCAAAGAGCGCCGAGGCCCGAAATGGCCGCGCCAGCGTGTGTGCGCACGCACTCGCGCCCCCTCTTTCGCGCTCCCCACTCGCTCATCTGCCTTGTGCTGTTCTCGCTCGGTTCGCTGCCCCGCTCGCCCGCGGAAGCCAAGCAAGACTGGGCAGCCGGATGGATGAGTCTGTATCTGTGAGCGCAGTCTCCACCGGCTAATGACGGTCATTACCCTGCTGTAATTTCGGGGTCGGCAAAGTTCAGCGCGCTTGGCAGCGCTGCCGCCATTTACGGACGCCAAATCACGCCGGTCCTCCGCGTTACATCATGACCTGTACAGAAGTGCTCCATTGTGCTGAGCGCACAACTTACAATTAGCGGCGTCCACCTTCCAGGACACCGGTCCTACACACAGTGTCGCAAACCGTACACAAATGACGGTGCCCCGAATTCGCCCCCTCGCTGTTTTAAAGAAGGACGCAAGAGGATACAGGACGTAGCACAGAGCTTAGATTTCTCAGGAATGACCCTTCCATGCTTCATCAGTTCTGACGTTCCCGTGTTCACTTCACTCTTCTGGATAGCCGTTAGCATTTTGAGATTTATTGTTGGTGTATTTATTAGCACACCGTTAGCATTCTCAGAAACCTTCGTTACCTCAGATAAGAGCTGTTAGCATTATTTAAGACCTTTTTCAGGGGTTTGACCGCGCTACGCTTTATCTAGCGCTAAAAAACATCCACATTAGCACACCGTTAGCATTCTCAGAAACCTTCGTTACCTCAGATGAGAGCTGTTAGCATTATTTAAGACCTTTTTCAGGGGTTTGACCGTGCTACGCTTTATCTAGCGCTAAAAAACATCCACATTAGCACACCGTTAGCATTCTCAGAAACCTTCGTTACCTCAGATAAGAGCTGTTAGCATTATTTAATTCCTAAAACTGTCAGATATATTTGCTTTTAAGGTCACTTTCAGGGTTTGTGGGATATCGTAGGGGAAAATACTGAGCTTTTATTACTGATAACATTTAGAGTAATACATTCCCATGCTAGTGCTTTATTGCGTTTACTGCAAGCTAACGGTGTGTCTTAGACAAAAGCTAGTGTCTGGCAGGGAACAGTAGCGCTTGCTTAGCCTAACTGCTGACTTTTGTCAACATTACCTTCCTAAAAAAAACAAAAAACAGCCAGGCCAGGTCAAGCTGGTTAAACTGGTCAACCAACTGGTCAACAAATTTAGCAACTTAGCTGTACCTGACCAAGCTTGACCAAAGTCAAATGCAGCATACACTCAGAGCTGGTTGCTCAGCTAGCTTACCAACATAGGGTGTGTTTTTGTGTTTTGTCTGACCACCTTGACCATCAGAGACCACCTTGAAGACCATCTGAAATCATCTGCTAGCAAAGGCTGGTCTTGGGCTAGATTTTGAAGTAGCCTCCTGATACCGCTTCCATGGCTAAACGCAGGTACTTAGCATGACGTTTTCTCAAAACTTTCAGGCAAGCTAGAGTCAGAAGTCTTAAATATGGTAGCAAATCATCATCAGCCCCCTCATATTTAAAATGAAGATGATGATGATGATGATGATGATTTTTAAAAGGTAATTTTGTGGTGTTGGAAAAAGGACATTGTTTATATTACAGGTGACGTCAGGCTGAGGACGACGTCCATGAACTCCCCCGCGCCGATGATACTGTGATACTGTGGACAAAGTGGCTATTGGAGACCAGGTTTTGGGCTAAAACCCAGTACTGCTAACAGATAGCTTAGCGGCTAACTTCACCTCACATCTTTCATCAGTAGAAAGAAGTAGAGGGCAGGTTAGCACGGGATAAGTGACGGTCATAGAGTTGACCCCTCTATTATTGGTGGCTGTAATGGAGGCCTGTTCGCTGTCGTGAAGCAGATAAACAACTCCCTAGCCAGGCCAGAGCGTTGCTATGCACAAAATAATCAAAAACTTGCTAAAGATAAAGTTTAGATTCAGATTTTAGCTCTCCAACTCTCCCCTCAACACCACCACCACCCCCATCGTCACACCGAATTTGCACCCCAGGCTAAATGCGCCGATTTAGCGTGTAGTTTTAGCAAGCGTTAGCAGACGATACCCGCTAACGGAGCGTATTTTTAACCTTTAATAGAACAGTATCAAAAAATACCCTTTTTACTTTTAGCACAGAGTTTTGCATCCTTAAATATGTTACTTATATAATAATTACGTAATTACGTAATTTTTTTAAAGAATGTTTTACATTAGTGAGTCTCTAGTAAGGTTTGGTAACTGCTAACGGTGCTAACCTGGGACCATGCTAACAGTGCCGCATCAAAAGTGGGACATATTTTGGTTAGATTTACCATAAAACCTCGGTAAAGGATCGTCAAGCTAGACGTGGTAAACTCCGAAGTCTTTAGCTAACTTGCGTACAATTATCGGAAAGTTTCATTGGCCAACTCCGATGTGACGTCATTCCCAGCTCCGACGTCCGACTTCCGTGGATAACCTTCTGAACGCTGCATTCGTGAACGAGCTGCAGAAAATTATACGTTTCCCTGTTTTGGTTTAAATTTAGTTTCGTCAAGTTAGCATACTCCGATTTTACTGTGCTAACACAATTAGCATAATTGGTTTTTCTCCTTAGTTGACAAGCAATAGACAAATGATGCATGTTACTGTGCTAACCTACCAAATTAGCCTTCTCGGAAGTTAGCAAATTAGCTAATACAGATTAAGCGATTGGTTTTGACGTTAGTTTTACTGCGCTAAGCGTGTCTGCAGTGTTGCCCCATTATTTTCCCGCGTTGTAGCTTTATCTCGTTCGTTAGCATTCGCTATCACCTGTAACCTGGATTTTCTTTCTTCTCCGCGCCTCTTAGCGTGTTATCAGGTGTTTGCAAAACGGTTCAGGCGGCTGTATCTGCAGGACGTGTTGTACCGCTGCAGGGGATTCGGCCTCTTTGCACAAGGATAAGCTCGTCTCAGACCCGAGTCACTCATTCATTCAGGCGGGAATCGTCCAGACAGGAAGCTGTACAGAGGACGCGGTGCAGAGATAAGGAGTTGTATGTCCAGGACACTGTGCCGGACACTGTCCATACAGTATGTCCACAGTCTCTCGTTTGGACATGGTCTCCGTCTTGATCCAGTTTCTTGGACTCCTGGACTCCACCATGATTCTGCCTCTACTTCATTTGAACTTGGCCTTGATCCAGGCTTGCCTTGGTCTCGCTTGCATTTGGACTCTGCCTTGATTTCTGCCTCTATTTTGATTGGTCTTTGCCTTAACTCCGTCTCCGTTTCATTTGGACTCTGCCTCGAGACTTTGTCCCACTCCGCCTCTGTTTCATTGGGACTCGACCTTGATTCGGACTCTGTTTCGCTTGAAGTCTGCCTTGACTCTGCTTCCACACTCTTTCTCTAGGCCTCTGCCTCGATTCAGACTCCATTTCTCCGGGACTCCGCTTCGATCCAGACTCTTTCTCTGGGCCTCTGCCTTGATTTCAGCCTCTATTCTGATTGTTCTTAGCATTAATTTGGACTCTACCTCAAGACTGTCTCGCTCTGCCTCTGTTTCATTGGGACTTGGCGGCCTTGACACAGACTCTGTTTCGCTTAGACTCTGCCTCAATACGGCCTCCGTTGACCTTGAACTCGGTCTTGATTTTCAGCCTCTATTCTGATTGTTCTTAGCCTTCATTTGGACTCTGCCTCGAGGCTGTCTCGCTCTGCCTCTGTTTCATGGGGACGCGCTGTATGAATGGTGTTAGCGTGTAGAGCTGAGGGGCCGAACGTGAATGTTGACTCGGCGACGGCAGGTTTTCGTTCGGTCAGTCTGCCAGTCGTCCATTCAGTTGTTCACTCATTTGGTCAGACGCTTAGTCGTCGCACGGTTGGTCACTCAGTCAGTGACCAAATGACTGACCGTGGCTGACTGGATAGACTGAGTGACTGTCAGTCTGTCTGGTCAGCCACTGTCGGTCATTCGGTCACTCAGTCAGTCTGATTGGTCAGTCACTCACTCAGTGATGTTTATTTACTTAGTTGGTCACTCTGTGATGTTTATGAGAATGTTCTCCAGTAGGGGGCACTATGACTACTCACATAGCTTTTGGTGCCCCCTATCAGTGACCCTGTGTGTCCTAGGTTGTGGTCAGTTGCTCGTAGGGTGCTGCTGGTCCCTGACAGTACCTGGACGATGTGTAATCTCTGGAGATTGAAAGTTCAGTAGCGTGTAACGGACGCCCTGTCCTCCTCTCTCACACACACACACACACACACACACAGGAGCTTCACCATACTCTCTCCTACATTCCTGATGTTCCTCACACCCTCAGCTTGGCCTTCAGAGTGACCTGAGTGTTGACTGTAAAGTCTTGTTATAGTGTGTGTGTGTGTGTGTGTGTGTGTCTTTCCTACCTGGTCTAAATCTGGTTGATACATTAAACAGTGTGCTATCAAATGTATCTGTTCTGACACACACACACACACACACACACACACACACACACACACACACACACACGGCACATGCAAAAATAAACATAATAATGAGTTTTCCACTTTGGACACACAGTGTGTGTTTGTTTATTTGTTTGTCACATTTGTTTACACCCGTGTGTGTGTGTGTGTGTGTGTGTGTGTGTGAGTGAGTGTGTGAGAGAGACGGCAGCAGTAAACTGTCTCTGGAAGGGCTCCAGCGTCGCTCCTTCCATCTGCGGATGTTAAAGCTGTCTGAGTTGCCATGGATACGCCTCTGTTTCCGCAGAGTCCCATTTGTAAAAAGGGGGAACTGTTCAAAATCCTCGCTCTCGCTCTCTCTCTCTCGCGCGCACACACTTGCTCTAGCGCACTCTTTCGCATTCTCTCTCATTCGCCTGCACTCTCGCACTCTTTTTCGCTTGCAGTCTCTTGCATTCTCTCTCTAGCGCTTTCTGACTTGCTAGCTCTCGCGCTCTTGCACGCTTTTCTAACTTCATTTTGAACTCTCCTGCACTCTCACGCTCTCTCTCTCGCTCGCTCTTCCACTCTTGTGTGCTCTCTTGCACTCCTTTCTATTCTCTCTCTCTCTCTCTCGTTCGCTTCTACTCTCGCACACTTTTTCTCGCTGTATTTCACGCTCTCGCATACGTTTTTTAAAATTATTTTTGCACTCGCGCTTTCTCATTTGCTTGCTCTTGCGCTCTTGTGCTCTCGCTTGCTGTCTCTTCCCGCTTTTCTCACTCTTTTGCGGTCTCTTGCATCCTCTCTCATTCGCTTGCACTCCCTCGATCTTTCTTTCATGCTCTCGCACTCTCGCGCACTCTCGCGCACGCTCTCGCATGCTTTCTCTTCTCATTTTATTTCACTCTCTCTTTCTCTCGGTTCATCAGTCTTTCTTTTTTTTCACTCAGCTGTGTTTGTGTGTTTAGCTCATGTCTCTGACACTTGTCCTTTTCTTCTCGCTCGACCAATGTGTGTGTCTCTCTCTCTGACCTCACTCGGCGTCAGGCCGCTGACCGCAGGAGTGAAAGCTCCACTCATCCCTCGCTTTCAGTGATTCACAGACTCGCTCCCTCCTGTGGGGCGGCTGAAAAGGACGAAATGGATATCTCTCTCTCTCTCTCTCACTCACACACACACACACACACACACACTCTGATAGAAAGGCGTTAAAGGTGAAATGACACTGTGATTACGTTTGCCCTACAGCGAGAGTTCAGCCATCACTCACCACCACCCCCTCCTCCCCTCAGCAAACAGGGTTCTAGAGCACTGACTGGTGCGGGTTCTTTGGCCTGTATTTAATTAGAACCATCTACAGAAGGAAACCCTTAAACCAGGCAGGCTGTCCTTTAAGTAGGAACCCTTCTGTCTAACCAGACAAAGAACCAGTTAGACATCTAAACATGTTCTTTGAGTTGTCATAATTCTTTGTAGAACCCTGTCCCTTCAGTAGGAACCCCCTTAAAGACCCCTAAACACTATGTAGTAGATCTATGTAGTACTGAAGATGGGTTCTGAAAATAGTGAAACCATTAGAACCATTAGACAATGGTTCTATATATAACTAGTTATTTGTAGAACCATATCCTTTCAGAAAGAATTGTGACTACAAATGGTTCTAGATAGTACTGAAAATGGGTTCTTTGACAGTGGAACAACAACCCAATATCTGAATGTGTTCTTTGAGGTTGTCCCAGTTCTTTGTAGAACCATGTTCTTTAGTAAAGAACTTTTGTAGAACCCTTTTTAAAGAATGTAAGGGTTCTATGTAGCATTGAATAGGGATTCCTTGCCACCGAGGACCCATTTTAACAGGCGAAGAACCTGGTAAATATCAGAATGGCTCTTGGAGGTATATGGTTCTACGAGGAACCTTGACCCTTTAGTAAAGAAGACTTTAGGAACCCGGAAGAAGGGGACGAGTTTTGTGTAGAAATACAAAAAAGGGGTTCTTTGACTCATAAGAGTAGTGGAACCCTTTTTGGGGCCATATAGAACCATGCACTCATGGGTTTTCCACCAATCAGAAGAACACTTTAATCAGGTTTATAGCTAGAACCGTATCAGTTAGTAAAGAACCCTTGAAGAACCCTTTTTTTAAGGAGTGTAAGGGTTCTATCTAGTAATGAACAGTGACTTTAACTCCATCATGTTACCCTGGAGCCTCTGTCGCGTTCCACCGGCTCTGACTAGAGCTTCCTCCGGTGGGTGGGGTTTACGTAGCTGTAGACTGTGATGTAACAGTTTTGGGGTTTCGGAAACGGCCCGTTTTCTAGCTGTGTTCTGCCAAACGTTCTTCCGAAGGAGGAACAGCAGTGTTGGAGGTTCACGGTTCGTCACTTTCATCAGGTTCTAGAATACACATTTTCTCTCGGTGACACACACACACACACACACACACACACACACACACACACACACACACAGGATTCCTTTGGGTGTAGGCGTTATCAGGACACGCTGTCCCTGAGGTCTAATAGCCTCGTCCCTCTTACGCCGATCACTGTGCTTTAGAGTTGCCAGCACCTGCTGAGGTGTGTGAGTGAGCGAGCGAGGACATGTGAGAGAGTGAGACAAAGGCTGGAGACATTTTGCATGAGATTAGATCTGTGTGTGTGTGTGTGTGTGTGTGTGTGTGTGTGTGAGAAGAATTGCTTTGCATGAATGGCTGAGTTGTGAATCAAGTGGCCCTTGTCCAGTGTTCTCAGCAGGAGTGCCACACGATGCCAGCTGGAACCACAGGGGCACGTGAGGCCGCTCGCCTGTGTGTATGACGGATAGCTGGGTGGCTGGACGGACAGATAAACGGACAGGCAACTAGATGAAAGGATGGACGGATCAATGGATGGACGGCTAGACAGATAGATAGACAGACTGATGTGTAGACGGATGGAAGGACAGACGGATAGATGGAGCGAGTGGATGGATTTCCAATGCAGGGTTGGATGGGTGGGTGGATAGGGAGACTGATAGATGGACAGATGGATGGATGGCTGATGGATGAACTGATGGATGGATAGACTGATTTGGACGGATGGCTAGACGGATAGATAAATGGACGGATAGTTGGACGAGTGGATGGATTTCGAATGCAGGGTTGGGTGGGTGGATGGAGAGACGGATGTCAGGACGGACATAAACGGATGGACAGATGGATGAATAGAGATGGGTGGATCAACAGATGGAGGGATGGCTAGACGGATAGACGGATTGCTGAATAGATGGATGGATGAACGGATCAAAGGATGAATAGACGGAGAGACAGATGAATGGATGGATGAACATGGCTTTCAATGCAGGGTTGGATGGGTGGATGGATGGATAGGGATAGACCAATAGATGGACTGATGGATGGCCAGATGGACAATGGATGGATGACTGGATAAACAGATGGAGGGATGGATGGATGAACTGATGGATAAACGGATGGATGTATAGACTGAGAGACCGGGAGACCGATAATTGGACAGACGGATGTCAGGACGGACATAAATGGATGGACAGATGGATGAATAGAGATGGGTGGATAGACTGATAGACTGATGGCTAGACGGAGAGACAGATGAATGGGTGGATGGATGGGTGGATGGATGGATGGACCGAGCACTCAGTAGTTCGGTGCCCGCAGTCACACGGCGAACTCCGGACCTGCTCTCCCCGCTCAGCACCGCTGCCGCTGTCTCCGCGAGCGCTTCCTGCGGTGGGTGTGTTGGAGTGGGAAAGCTCTGGGACGTGTGGGACGGGGGACTGCAGGACCAGGAAGCCCTGAATTATAGTAATGAAGGTGCTCCAGATTACGGGCTTTCTCAGCAGAGCGGAAGCAGGTGATTGTCGGGCTCCGGCTGTAGCCAGGAACTCTGCGTTCCCTCGGGAAGCCGGGAAGGTCTGCGAGGAGGGTTTGTGAACATGCTGGTTTCCAGCAGGTCAGCAGGTTCTACAGGTGTTTGCAGGTGAGATGGGAGCAGGGAGTGAAGCTTCGGCCTCCGATTAGCTCTGAGGGTCCGGCGTGTTGATGTGCTGCAGATTGGATATATTTAGCCCCCCCAAACACACACACACACACACACACACACGGCGGTACATTGACTGCAGTGACCCTGTGACAGTTCCTTAACCACTCTGAAGGGTGGATAAGCATTACAGTGTGCTCTCTCGCGCTCACTCTTTTCTTTCTCACTCTTTTGACTCTTGCTCACTCCCTCTTCTCGCTCTCTTCTCGCTCACTCTCTCTTCTCGCTCTCGCTCACGCTCTCTTCTCGCTCACTCTCTTCTCACTCTCTTCTTGCTCACTCTCTCTTCTCACTCTCTCTTCTCGCTCTCGCTCGCTCGCTCTCTCTCACGCTCTCATTCTTTTCTCGTGCGCGCTCTCTCGCTCTCGCTCTCGCTCGCTCTCTCTCTCTCGCTCTCTCGTTAAATCTCCCTTCTCTCTCGTGGCGAGGAACGGGTCACAGGGTGGGAGGCTCAGTAACAGGAAGGGTGTAGCTGGGTCCTGACCGGTTCCGCGGACGCTCGGAGTGGACCTTGAGCTCGGAGTGGATGCTCCTGAGCATCAGTGTCATTAGGTCATCAGCTGACCAGGAGGAGCTGCAGAGTTACCGGCGTCTGGATTATTTATTAATACTGAATAAAGTCCAGACGCTGAGACGGTCACCCTGTAACACACACACACACACACACACACTAACAGTAGTACTTAATAACTGTATAAGAAACAACAGGCCGACATTATCAGCTCATCACCTTTGAGTCCAATAAAGGTGTGTGTGTGTGTGTGTGTGTGTGTGTGTATGGTGGGGGGGGTAGATGGGCCGTAGGTGTTGAGGGGGTTAAAGTCCTTATTCTCACCTCTGTTTTTGTTGCTGATGTATTAAGATGGCACGGTGTGTGTGTGTGTGTGTGTGTGTGTGTGTGTGTGTGTGTGTGTGTGTGTGTGAGATTTTGGTGGGATCAGAATGTAGCTGTAGTTCGCCAAACTCCCGGAAAAGCCTGTCAGCATTCCACATGAGCACAGCTTATTCCACACACACACACACACACACACACACACACACACACACACACACACACACACACACACACACACGCACACCCCTCAGGGTTCCTCTGTCTTTCTCCAAACACACACTCTTGCACAGCTACACTCTCCGCTGTAAAGGGTTCTACTCTATGTAGTATTTCTATACAGTAACAGTAGTAGAACCCTGTTTGGTGTCCTGTAGAACCGTTCTCCCCTCCTTGTTTTTAAAGAACCATCATGGAGGGTCCTTTGAATTTGTTGATTTTCTGATAGAACAAACGACCAGTTCCTGGGTTCTTAAAGTGTTCCTTAGTACAGTGTACAAGGTTCTCTATATTGTTATGGTTCTGTAAGGGACTTTGGTTCCTTTGCTAAGGAACCCTACAATAGATCACTTTTAAAAAGGGTTCTTTGACTCCTTTTTGTTGCTCGTATCACTTTGAAAAGGTTCTGTATGGAGCCGTCTATAAGAGGTTCTCCTTGTTCTGTATGTGAAGAACCATCTAACCAGGTATAGAACCAGCTTTCAGAGGGTTCTTTGAGATGTTATGAGACTACAAACAACCGGTGCCTTTTCTGAAGAACAAAGTGTGCAAAGTTCTTTTAAAGGTTCTGGTTCTGTTAAGAACTTTGCTACTTTTGCTAAGGAACCCTTGAAGAAATCAAATTTTTAAAATGGTTCTTTGACCAGTAGGCAAACCATAATTGGTTCTTGAGTCATTTTGAAAACGTTCTGTATAGAACCATCTACAAGAGGTTCTCCTTGTTCTGAATGTTAAGAACCATTAAATGAGACATACAATAAAGTGGTTCTGTGACTGACTGACTTGCTACGGTTTTCCTAACTAAGGAACGCCTTAAGAACCCATTTGTAATGTGTACAAGAAAGGAACCATTTTACCTTATCAAGAATTTGCACTTTTGGCCAAAAAGTCAAACAACAGCGTCCCTTGACTGGAATCTGGAATGTTATGGAAAGGGTTCTGTTTAGAACCATCCACAAGAGGTTCTCCTCGGTCTATACGTGGAGAACCATTAAAGTAACCACCCAAAGAAGAATCTGTGAGGCATTTAACCTGTTCTTAGAGTCGTTACGGTTCTCAGAAAACCGTCCAGCTGTGGAGCGCTGGAGCACTGTTCTACTGTGCAGCGACTCCTGCACCAGAGCGACCTTCTCAAGGTTCTCATCACAACGCTCGGCGTCAGGCGGTTTCAGGGGAACCTCTAAACAGGTTAGCAGGGAGGAAGAAGGGTGCGGAACCTCCTGAAAAGAACACCGTTCCAACTGTTCAGCACAGGGGTGGGGCAGTCCTGCTGCGGGGTTGTGTTGCTGCCAGTGGCACGAGGAACGGTTCCTTCCTCAGGTTGTCTTGGGTGGGGGTGTCCAAACTTTTGCATGCTGCCGTAGGTCAGAGCTGAAAGAAGTAGGGGTACAATCGTAAGGTGGGTAGGGGGTCAAGCCACTCCCTCCGGTGTATTATCGAATAAAGATGGCTACATGCAGTGTAAGCACACACACTTCATCTGTTTATACACACACACACACACACACACACACACACACACACACACACACACCACCCACGCCGGAGCTCACACATTTAAACAAACAACATTCTCCGCCTTGCTTCAACAACAGTGGGTTTTATGGCCGGCGGCGGGGGGTGTTAGCGTGGGCTTTGGTGGAGATGAGAGGCTAATCGTCAGGCTATTGCTACCGAGCTAAGCACTGTCTAACTTCATCCCCTGGCGAACACACACACACACACACACACACACACAGTTACGAAACTGAGGCAACAACATTCCGGACGGCGCTAACCTCAGCCCCACTGCCAGGACTCGTCTACTGTCCGAGGGTCTGAGGCGCAAGGCTAATTGATGTAGCTAGCTAGCTACCTAGCATGCAGGCATGGGAAGCTTGTATGGGAGTCATTCTACGAAAATAAAAATCATATTTTCCCACCTTATACATCAGATCTGTCGAGGTAGGGTAGGGGTTTGCGAGGTATACTGTAGGTAGGGGTTGGCGAGGTAGGGTAGGGGTTTGCGAGGTATACTGTAGGTAGGGGTTGGCGAGGTAGGGTAGGGGTTTGCGAGGTATACTGTAGGTAGGGGTTGGCGAGGTAGGGTAGGGGTTTGCGAGGTATACTGTAGATAGGGGTTGGCGACGTAGGGTAGGGGTTGGCGAGGTATACTGTAGATAGGGGTTGGCGAGGTAGGGTAGGGGTTTGCGAGGTATACTGTAGGTAGGGGTTTGCGAGGTAGGGTAGGGGTTGGCGAGGTACACTGTAGGTAGGTGTTGGCGAGGTAGGGTAGGGGTTGGCGAGGTACACTGTAGATAGGGGTTGGCGAGGTATACTGTAGGTAGGGGTTGGCCAGCGAGGTCGGCGAGGTAGGATAGGGGTTGGCGTGGTAGGGTAGGGGTTTGCGAGGTATACTGTAGATGGGGGTCGGTGAGGTAGGATAGGGGTTGGCGAGGTAGGGTAGGGGTTTGCGAGGTATACTGTAGACGGGGGTCGGCGAGGTAGGATAGGGGTTGGCGAGGTAGGGTAGGGGTTTGCGAGGTATACTGTAGATGGGGGTCGGCGAGGTAGGATAGGGGTTTGCGAGGTAGGGTAGGGGTTGGCGAGGTAGGATAGGGGTTGGCGTGGTAGGGTAGGGGTCGGCGAGGTAGGATAGGGGTTGGCGTGGTAGGGTAGGGGTCGGCGAGGTAGGATAGGGGTTTGCGAGGTATACTGTAGATGGGGGTCGGCGAGGTAGGATAGGGGTTTGCGAGGTATACTGTAGATAGAGGTTGGTTGCTGCGCAGTGTGGGAAGTGTGGGAATTCTGTGTGTGTGTGTGTGTGTGTGTGTGTGTGTGTGTGTGAGCGAGAGAAAGCGAGAGTGTGAGAAAAGTGATCGTGTTATGTCATATGAGGACCACAGCTGGTGGGCTGTTGATATCTGTGCGATTCATGCTGGTTCTTGCCTCAGCTGTGTGTGTGTGTGTGTGTGTGTGTGTGTGTGTGTGTGTGTGTGTGTGTGTGTGTGTGTGTGTGTGTGTGCGCACGTGCAGGTTTTCCTGTAGAGTAATGACTGCAGTTAAAGGGCCCATGTCCTTCCTTATATAGGTATAGGGTAGGGGTTACTCGGGTATAAGATAGGAGTTATTAGGGTATAGTAGGGGTTGCTAAGGTGCCAGGATATAAGGTGTGTGTGTGTGGGGGGGGGGGTGTGTATCAGAGCCCCGGGTTTTGATGAGATTATACTGTAGTGTTTCAAAACACCTACCTGACTACAAGCGCATTGCCAGGTTGCTACGGATATGTGTGTGGCTGTGCAATTGTGACTGCAGATTGAGTAGCGCTGTGTGGGAGGTTTCGGGGGGGTGGATGGTTTGGGGGGGGTGGGGGTTTGTGGTGGGTTGCCAGGTATGTCCTGATCTCTTAGATCCTGTGGTCTGTTGTGAGAAACGAATATGAATCCAAAGCTGCTGCCATTATATACACACACACACACACTTCTCAGGCAGGGCTTACTGTGTGTGGGTGGTGGTGGTGGGGTGTGTGTGCGGGGGGGTTAATAATGGACTCATGCAGTAATGCCACCTAAAACCTCTGGAGTCAGCATATGGTTACATCAGCACATACATACATAGAAGTGTGTGTGTGTGTGTGTGTGTGTGTGTGTGTTCTTACATATATTTAGTATATGTATACTATATAACATACAGGAAGTATATGTAACTGTGTGTGCTGACACTGTATATAAAAGGTGTGTGTGTGTGTGTGTGTGTCTTAACTGATCTTAGTTAATCTCTGCTCACATGATAAAGTGTACAGAGTTAATCTGCTAACACGGGTCAGAGTCATTCAGAGAAAGTGTGTGTGTGTGTGTGTGTGTGTGTGTGTGTTATCTGATTAACACAGCCGTGATGTAAATCTGTCTACAACACCTTTGACTTTCAGAGATTATAAGAACACTTACTCTGTGTGTGTGTGTGTGTGTGTGTGTGTGTGTGTGTGTGTGAGACCGTGGTTTTACTCAGTGTTCCATCTGTCCTCATTCTGCTCTACAAACAGAGAGTGAGCTTGAGAAACTGTCGGACTGTAGCGCGGCACACGTGAGCTGATTGATACGAGCTCGGCTGATACGAGGTTTATGAGGGAGTTTATGGGATGTTTCTGACTGCATTTTCTGTAAGTAAGGGAATTGTCCAACAGCCCGTCTGTACTCGTCTAGACCTGTACTCCTGCATACCCCTATTCACATATACCACTTATGCCCAGACCTGCCTTACTCGTACCACCCATACCCTTCATACCCACCTACACCCTTCATACCCGCACTCCTTCATACCCGCACTCCTTCATACCCGCACCCGCACTCCTTCATACCCGCACTCCTTCATACCCATACCCGTACTCCTTCATACCCACACTCCTTCATACCCGTACCCGTACTCCTTCATACCCACTCCTTCATACCCATACCCGCACTCCTTCATACCCGCACCCGTACTCCTTCATACCCACACTCCTTCATACCCGTACCCGTACTCCTTCATACCCACTCCTTCATACCCGTACCCGTACTCCTTCATACCCGCACTCCTTCATACCCGCACTCCTTCATACCCGCACTCCTTCATACCCATACCCGCACTCCTTCATACCCGCACTCCTTCATACCCATACCCGCACTCCTTCATACCCGTACTCCTTCATACCCATACCCGCACTCCTTCATACCCGTACTCCTTCATACCCATACCCGCACTCCTTCATACCCGCACTCCTTCATACTCATACCCGTACTCCTTCATACCCGTACTCCTTCATACCCGCACTCCTTCATACCCGCACTCCTTCATACTCATACCCGTACTCCTTCATACCCGCACTCCTTTTGTACCAGTCCTCAGCTCTGTAAGGGTGGGGGTGGGTGGGGGTGTGTATGCGGTTTGTGTAGATGGCTGGGAGCCTCTCTAGGGGTTGATTTTCTGCTGTTGCTCCTCTGCTCATCTCCTACGTCTTCACTGAAAGTGTGATGGACAGCTCTTCCAATAACGTAATGGACAAAGTGTGTGTGTGTGTGTGTGTGTGTGTGTGTGTGTGTGTGTGTGTGTGTGTGAGTTGTTGGTTGTGAGTATGAAAGGGGAAAGTGAGTTGATACTGTCAGCAAATCAGTCTGCTTTTACACACACACACACACACACACACACACACACACACTCTCTCTCACACAGGGGATGAGTTTCAGAGATGATTGGATATTGTTTTAGCCTCTTGCTCCATTACAGGAATTGATCCTTCAGCATAAGCTCTCTCTCTCTCTCTCTCTCTCTCTCTCTCTCTCTCTCTCTGCAGGTTTTGAACTGATCAGATTTCTTCCTTACATTTCATTGGTTGCGCTTTTCCATCTTTCTCAGCCTCTTCAGTCTCTCTTCAGCAGGATCACTGAAACACACACACACACACACACACACACACACACACTCTGACCCACACACAGAAGACACATTTTCTCTCTCTCTCTCTCTCTCTCTCTCTCACACTCACACAGTTTGACTATTGTCACAGCTGTTGATAAGGGTTATTGTGGACAGGCTGTCCTGTACCACTCACCCCAGGAAAAGGGCAGAGCGAGAGAGAGAGCGAGAGAGAGACTTCGTACACCTCTTCTCAAACCCAGAACTGTTACGAGAAATGTTCTGCTCCCCCAAGGCCTACTACAACTGTCCGGCCCATGTGTCCTGCTCGTCAGACTCCAGCCCGACCTGGACCCACCAGAGCTTTAGAGCACCGGCAGCCCGTAAACAAACCCGGCCCAGACGCTCCAACAGGGGGAACCAGCCAAAGACGCAAAGCAGGGGAACAGCAGCGTTGAGTTCAGACACAGAATCATTAGTGTGGGATCCTCCACTGGGGGTCTCCAGAACGTTTGGGTAAAGGAACCTTGATGAAGGCTCCACACCCTCAGGAACCGAGTTTTGGGCTCTCCGTGCAGGACTGAACAGCTTTCACACAGCTTCTGCTAAAGCTGTTCGGGCCATGCGTTCTGTATCCGGATAGTTGACAGGATTCGGTTTACACCTGGCATTAACATGCGCTTGCATCCGGACAGTATCCGGATCTACTTTGGGCGGGTTCTGTTTACACCTGGCAAAAATGTGCGCTTTGTCTCCGGATAGTATCCGGACCTACTTTGACCGGATTCTGTTTAAACTTGGCATTAACATGTGCTTGCATCCAGACAGTATCCGGATCTACTTTGGTCGGATTCTATTTACCCCTGGCAGTAACATGCGCTTGCATCCGGACAGTATCCGGATCTACTTTGGCCAGATTCGGTTTGCACCCGGCCTTAACATGCGCTTGTATCCGGACAGCATCTGGATCTACTTTGACCGGATTTGGTTTACACCTGGCAATAATGTGTGCCTACTCGGGTCAAAGCACCGGCCAGAGCCCGATTCCCAAACGCCTGGAGATTCTTTACATGCACTGGTTAGACTCCCAGTTACTCTCTGATCCAACAAAACCGGCCGTCTTTGTTGAGACCTCGGCCGTTCACCACTCTCCCACCCGTAAACTCCAGCCTGTAAATCCGGGGCCGCCACGCTGCTAAACAGGACGACTTGACGGACATCAGGCCTCCCCACTTAATAAGGTCCTGAGAGCCAGCTGTTTGCTTACCCACATTCGGAGGCATCAGGAAGAGTCCACCAAAGCCCATCCAAGGGGTCCCGTCCCCTCAGTCTGTAAGTGCATGGCCTTCGCCCTGGCAACCGGGCCTTCGGTCAACCTGGATTAGCCCTTGGCCTTGTTTGGCCATGAGCAGGTACAGCACGCCAGGTGGAAGCCAGTCAACAAAGGCCTTCAATTCCACAGCAGGATCCAGCACAGTTGCCCGGTGCCCCGGCATTGAGGTTGCGTGGTCAGTACCTAGTAACGCCCCCTCTGGCAAATCTCACAGCCTGTAACTGCTGTTTGTAGTAGCGCCGTGTCTTTCAGTGTGTTTGGGGGACTGTCCCCCATTCTTCCTAGTAAAAGTCTTCCAGGTCTTGGATCGCCTCGCTGCTCTTCTGTTCAGGACTGTTCTCAGATTCTCAGTGACCGTCAGATCAGGGAGCTGTGAGGGCTCTGACAGGACCTGTGGCACTATATGAAGAGCGAGGTCCACCAGCATCATCCCACCAACCTGAAGACTGGAGCGAGTCACATGACCACACACACGGTCTTGTTTTTGAGGGGACCATATATATATATATATATATACACACACACACACACAATGAGTAAAGTACTAACAGATTTTTTTTATGTATTAACATATTAATTTTTTTCCTAATTTAAAAAATTATTAAGAAATGTATAAACAGAATAACAAAAACATACCAAATAAAAGTTTTGTATTGTTTTGCATATTTTCTATTTTATTTTGTATATTTTTGTTATAATACATTTCTTAATCATTTTTAAAATTTGAAAAAATAAATCTGTTAATACATTTCTTTTAAATCTGTTATATATTAATATATGTATATATATCATATATTTAAAAAAATTAAATAATTGTGATAGTTTTGTATTGTTTTGTATATTTTCTATCACAATTATTTAATTAAAAAATATATATATTGACAATGTTATTTTATTAACAGATTTAAGAATTAAGAAATGTATTAACAGAACAGCATCTATAACATACTTTAAAAATGATATTAAATATAAAGAAAGTAAAATAATTTTTAAAAATGTATTAACACATTAAAAAATATATTAACCATTTTTTAAATGTATTTACAGATTGAAAAGTAATAACAGAATAAAAAAATATTTAAAATAAATGTATCAACTGAATTCCTAAGAAAAAAGCTACAAAAATGTTAATGTATTAACAAATAAAAAAAATATATATATTAACAAAAAAATAAAATAAAATTGTATTTACAGAATTGAAAAGTAATAAAAAAATAACAGATTTAAAATAAATGTATTAACTGAATTTTTAACGCATTTATTAGCATATTAAGGAAAAGTCTTAACAGAATTGTAAAAAATGTCTTGAATTAAAAGAAAATATGAACAGAAATCTTAATTTATTAACAGATTTTAAAAAGTATATATTACCTTTTTTAAACTATGTAATTTTTATGTTTGTGTGTGTGTATATATATAAAAACATATTAAAATAAGTTTTTTTTTATTAAATAACATTTTATTCAATATTTAATTTAAAATAGATTCAAAAGAAATGTTTTAACAAAAAAATAAAAGTCTTTTAGGGGAAGTTTAGATTATTTTTGCCCTTTTGATACTCTCATAGCATTGTCCTGTGTGCGTTGGAAAAGTGCTGGCCTGCCCCCTGTGGTCATAAATGGTATTGCACATCTCACATGGTTCTGTGCTCGTGTGTGTGTGTGTGTGTGTGTGTGTGTGTGTGTGTGTACGAACAGTAGGCCAATTCATCTGGCAGACTTGTGAGAAGAATTAGAATTTGGGAGCGAGTGGGATGGAAGGAGGAGACACCGGAGGAAAGGAGAGAGGGAGTGACGGACAGGGCGAATGACACCTTCACCTCTTTCAAGACTTTCTCTTTGCTCGCTCTCGCGCTCTCTCTCTCTCTCTCTCTCTATCTCTCTCTCGCGCTCTCTCTCGCGCTAGCTTTCTCTCCTCGGCTACTCTCTTGCTTGTTGTGCAGCGATATTTCTTCCCCCCCCCTCCAGCCCCTCGGTTTCCCTCTCTCATTCAGGCCCCATGTGTCCACTCTCGTCCATCTTCTGTCGTTCACTGCTCTCTGTTGTCCTGTCGCTCCGAGAGGGCCTCAGTTGGCATGGAAGCCAGCAGGAGAGCCAAAACTCTTCCTCCATTTCTCTCTCCACCCCCCCCCCCCCCCTCTCTCTCTTGGTGTTTGTAGTTCTTTGCTTTACCTCCTGCGTCCTCTCGTTAAACCTCTTTTGTCTTGAAGCTTTTCTCCCCTCGTCTTTTACTAGACGTTTTCTGAGTGTATTTTCAGCCGTCGTCGGTTTCCACCGAGGCAGTTAAATAGTCTTTGTGAGCGCCTCAGTCCAGTTAATTGCCAACCAAGTTCCTGACCATTCGGACACAGTCCAACCGAAGCTGGCCAACCGAGCGAGCGCTAGTCCAGAGTCTGTGTCGTACTGTATGAGCCTATTATTCACTCTACACTCGCTCTCTCGCACCCGGACACTGGGGTCTCCGCAGGACTCCCTCTGTTTCTGCAGAATGGTGCCCCCTTTGCCTCGGGCCAAGCCGTGCCTCTTCCCATGTCTTGCTGGCGGCCACATTTAGAAAGACTTCGCACAGAGCCGAGGCGCTTGGTGCGAATCAAGCGTTGCACCTCATGTCTCAGAGGTCCGAGTTCAAGTCCAGTCTCAAGATGAGTCGCTGGGGCGCAGGACAGAGTCTTGAACGCCTAGGTGCAAGTAGGAGTCAAGGGTTGAGTGCTCAGGCTGTGAGTCCCGGTCAAGGTTTGAGTCTCAGTGCAGCGAGTTTGAGGCTTCAGGGTCCAAGTTCGAATCGGAGTCACAGAGTCTAAAGTATCAGATGAGCGAGTCCAAGTCGAGTCTCTAGGATCTCAGTCGTGTAACAAGTCTCAATGAGTTGCGAGTCTTGAGTCTCTAGGGTGTGAGTCACGTCTTTGGGGAGCGAGTCAAGTCTCTGGGGTGTGAGTTGAGTCTCGAGTCTCCTGAGGTTTAAGGCGAGTCTCAAGTCTCTGGAATGTGAGTCGAGTCTCTGGGGTCAAGTCACTGGGGTTCCAGTAGAGTCTCACGTCTTGAGACTTGAGGGTTGAGTAAATACTAGAGGGTCTGAGATGCTACTGTCTAGTTTAGTCTAGTCTCTAGGATCCCAGTCAAGTGTCTGAGGTGCTTGTCCAAGTCGAGTCAGTAGGATCTCAGTCGAGTCTCTGAGGTATGAGGCGAGTCTCGGTTGTTGCAGATGCATGTCCGAATCGAGTCTCTAGGATCTCAGTCGAGTAACAAGTCTCAGTGAGATGTGAGTCTTGAGTCTCTTGGGTGCAAGACCAGTCTTGAGTCTCTGGGGGTGTGAGTCACATCTCTGAGGTACTTGAGTGTCTGAGATGCTAGTTGAGTGTCAAGTCTCTGGGGTGCGAGTTGAGTCTCGAGTCTCCTGAGGTTTAAAGAAGAGTCTCAAGTCTCTGAAGTCTCTGGGCTGCGAGTCGAGTCTCTGGGGTCAAGTCACTGGGGTTCCAGTAGAGTCTCACAAGGATTGAGTAAATACTAGAGTGTCTGAGGTGCTACTGTCTGAGTCGAGTCTCTAGGATCCCAGTCGAGTCTCTGAGGTGTGAGCCGAGTCTTGGGTGTCTGAGGTGCGTGTCCGAATCGAGTCTCTAGGATCTCCGTGGCGTAACAAGGACTAACAATGAGATGCAAGTCTTGAGTCTCTTGGATGCGAGACCAGTCTCGAGTCTCAAGTCTCTGAAGTCTCTGGGATGCGAGTCGAGTCTCTGGAGTCTCACTGGGGTTCCAGTAGAGTCTCACGTCTCTGAGAATTGAGTAAATACTAGAGTGTATGAGGTGCTGAGTCGAGTCTCTAGGATCCCAGCCGAGTCTTAAGTGTCTGAGGTGCGTGTCCGAATCGAGTCTCTAGAATCTCTGTCAAGTCTCGAGTCTCAATAAGGTGCGAGTCGAGTCCCTGGGGTGTGAGTCGGATGTCTGAAGTGTCTGGTGTTTGAGATGCTAGTCAAGTCTCAAGTCTCTGAAGTGTCTGTGGTCCAAGTCGAGTCTCGGGGGTCAACTCACTGGGGTTTGAGTTGAGTCTTTAGGGGGAGGTTTTCCCGAAGAGACTGATGGACACCATTGCAACGTTGCAGGACTTGATTAGGGATTTTTTTCGGGGGGGGGGGAGGGGAGTTTCGTCTCTTTAAAGTAAAAAAAAACGTTAATTAGACAAATTCTACTTCTTTCTAATTATACTTTTAAATGACTGAAAACAATGTTAATGTTTGTGTAGCATGTTAAGGCCCTTAGCAAAGACCATAGTACCGAAATTCGGTCCCTCGTGCAGAGCATGAGACGCCTCGCAAGGGGAAAAACCATGAGGCATCTTTGTGACGTGCCTTATTATTGGCTAACTATGAGCTAATTGGCTGGCTGAAGACGAGCAGGATTGAGAAATGGACGTTCCACACGAACATGGGTGCGTGGCCTTTGATCAGCTGTGGACCGAAGCGAGGACCGTGAGGTGGTTGGCGTTCCCAGACGGATCTGGATTGGGTCTTGTTTTTGAAACGCTCTGGTTAATAATGCATTTTTACGTTGGTGTCACGGTGAGGTGAAGGCTGGATCTCTGTCTTCCTCACTCTCTCTCCGTCATTCATTCATCTGGCAGCAATTACATTAGTCAGGCATGCATAGTTGAGCGCCTATACAAGGCCTAATCATAGGTTTTGGACTTGCCCGCAGCTAAGCGTGTTTGCTAGCTTCCTGACGGCCTTTTTAAATTTATTTATTTATATATATTTTAAATTCCTGCGTCCGTATTTAGGTCCTCATCTGCGTAAAGTTGTTTACCGGTCTTGTGTTTAGCCACGTTTCTGGACTTTTTTTCTTTACTTTGCCCGGGGGTTAATGACGACCTTGATGTGGCTCTGTGATATTATAAGGCGGCTTTGAGGGTTTGACATGCTAAGCGCTAGTTTCTCTCTCTTTTTTAAAATTTTTTTTCCCCCAGTCCACCCGTCTCTCGCTCTCTTGGTCCTTCTGAATCAGATCTTGATTTGGATCACCTGAGAAGCTCATTTGGTGTGGAGCAATGAATCAATTAGCCTGCTTGCGTCAGATCGGGTGAGCGATTGCCTCTACCTGAGTGCATTGTTCTAAACGTCCCGCTGGACTCGCCCTTTGCCAACGGTCATTAATCAACCTGAAGTGATCTCGCATTGAACCTCTGCTCTGCCCCTATCTAATTGTGTTTCTAGTGCTGATATCCATGTGTTATTTGGTTGCCTACACACAGAAGAGTCCTAAATCCCCAATCACTTCATTAGACACGTTCCCCATTTTTTAAAAGAAGCTCCTATAGACACTTAATGAGTTCCGCCTACGCTCGGCCCACAGTCTACATATGTGCAACCTTTTCAAGACTCCAGCTCAAGACTCCTAACCCAGCTGCCACTTCAACTCTTCTCATAGGCTGAGTTCACAGAGCAGTAAAAGTGACAAAAAAGCCACTGATTTAATTGCATTCAGCCATGCGAACATCAGCCACTGATGCTCAGCTCTGCCACTTCAACTCTTCTCATAGACTGAGTTCACACAACAGGTAAAAGTGACAAAAAAGCCACTGAATCGGACTCTTTCAGTTCCAAATTCGGGCCGCTTTCATATGTGGAATTGAAATCGGATAAATATATCTGACACACTGATGCAGCCAGGTCGGAATTCATGTGGAGTACAGACAGCCGTGAGGGAGCATTTCAGTGGAGGGATTCCAAGGTAACAGACCTCAGAAATATTTGGGCTGATGTCTACAAGTTGTATTTGGGCCACCTGTTGTGAATGTAGCCTGGATGAATGCAGTTCCCCTGCTCTACAGCCCCAACTTTCTTGATGTTTAGCAACTCCTGTGTCTGCTTATCTGACTGCTGCCGGTTGTTTGCAGCATCCATCCGTCCTTCAGTTTTAAAAAGAGGCGCAGTCCACTCCACGACATTGATGCTGCCACCCCCATGTTTCACAGCTGGGACGGTGTCGGTTGAGGAATGCGCAGTGTATGGTGTGTAGACTTTTCTGGAACATGTCATGATGTGTTCAGCTCTTCAATTAATCTACAAATGGGACACTCCTGTGGCGCCACCTGCTGGAC
>NC_132888.1:39805170-39820170 GCF_030463535.1 Salminus brasiliensis | reverse complement strand
GGTTGCAGGTTGCTATGGACACTGTCTTCATCCAGTTATTAGTTCTGATCTCGGGGTTTTGCCTGGTGGTGTGGATTCAGTAGGACGGCAGCGATGGAATGTGCCTTAATGAGATATTTCCAGTAGGAAAGCATTGAGGGCCCTCAGGGGTCACTCTATGGAAAACTTGGCTGAGCTGACCGTGACTTTAAGGACTGAGGTACTGACGATAATGAGGGACCTCTACTGATGGTGACTTTCAGGAGGACCTCTACTCACGGTGACTTTCAGAAGGACCTCTACTCACGGTGACTTTCAGGAGCCACTCAACTGACGGTGACTTTCAGGAGCCACTCAACTGACGGTGACTTTCGGGAGCCACTCAACTGACGGTGACTTTCGGGAGCCACTCAACTGACTGTGACTTTCGGGAGCCACTCAACTGACGGTGACTTTCGGGAGGCGCTCTACTGACTAGCTTTCAGGAGGACCTCTACTAGCGGAGACTTTCAGGAGACCCTCTACTGACTGTGACTTTCGGGAGCCACTCAACTGACGGTGACTTTCAGGAGCCACTCAACTGACGGTGACTTTCAGGAGCCACTCAACTGACTGTGACTTTCGGGAGCCACTCAACTGACGGTGACTTTCGGGAGGCGCTCTACTGACTAGCTTTCAGGAGGACCTCTACTAGCGGAGACTTTCAGGAGACCCTCTACTGACGGTGACTTTCGGGAGCCACTCAACTGACGGTGACTTTCAGGAGCCACTCAACTGACGGTGACTTTCGGGAGCCACTCAACTGACGGTGACTTTCGGGAGCCACTCAACTGACGGTGACTTTCGGGAGGCGCTCTACTGACTAGCTTTCAGGAGGACCTCTACTAGCGGCGACTTTCAGGAGACCCTCTACTGACGGTGACTTTCAGGAGGCGCTCTACTGACGGTGACTTTCAGGAGGCGCTCTACTGACGGTGACTTTCAGGAGGCCCTCTACTGACGGTGACTTTCAGGAGGCCCTCTACTGACGGTGACTTTCAGGAGGCGCTCTGCTGACTGTAGCTTTCAGGAAGGAACTTTACTGACGGTGACTTTCAGGAGGCCCTCTACTGACGGTGACTTTCAGGAGGCGCTCTACTGACGGTGACTTTCAGGAGGCGCTCTACTGACGGTGACTTTCAGGAGGCCCTCTACTGACGGTGACTTTCAGGAGGCCCTCTACTGACGGTGACTTTCAGGAGGCGCTCTGCTGACTGTAGCTTTCAGGAAGGAACTTTACTGACGGTGACTTTCAGGAGGCCCTCTACTGACGGTGACTTTCAGGAGGCCCTCTACTGACGGTGACTTTCAGGAGGCCCTCTACTGACGGTGACTTTCAGGAGGCCCTCTACTGACGGCGACTTTCAGGAGGCCCTCTACTGACGGCGACTTTCAGGAGGCGCTCTACTGACGGCGACTTTCAGGAGGCGCTCTGCTGACGGCGGCTTTCAGGTGGCCCTCTGCTGACGGTTACTTTCAGGAGGCCCTCTGCTGACGGTTACTTTCAGGAGGCGCTCTGCTGACGGTGACTTTCAGGAGGCAATCAACTGACGGTGACTTTCAGGAGGCGCTCTGCTGACGGTGACTTTCAGGAAGGACTTAGTACTGGTAGAGTCTTTCAGGAGGCGCTCTGCTAACTGTAACTTTCAGGAGGTGCTCTAGGTGTTCAAGTGTTTTTTAGGGTTGTGTATTATAGGGGAGCTGGTGCGTGTGTGCGTGTGTGTGTGTGTGTGTGGTCTTGCCGCAGTCTCTCTGTACCTGTTGTTTTTCAGTGTGTGTCTGGGTCCTCCTGCTGCTGATGTAATTGAGCGGATTGGTAGAGTGGGAGTTGGTGGAAGCGTGGTGTGTGGGAGACGTGCTGTCTCTTCATTAGCCCCCAACTCTAACCGTGCTCAACGCTAATCCCTACTTTCTCACCCCCACATCCCCTACAGCTAGCAGAGCCATAGGAGGCCTGGAGTGATGGTGCTATAACAAGACCTGGAGCCGCCCGAAGCTTTCCCTTATTTATTTACTTATTTATTAAGCATTAACACCTCGTAGCCCTGAGAGAGCATTAGGCGTGTATGTGTATTTTGTGTATATATACATACACCAGAGTGTGTGTAGGTGTCCGTAGTTTCAGGCCTGGTTCCTTAGAGAACCAAAAGTGGTTCCCAGTCAGAGAACCATTTTTAACGTTCAGGGTTAGCATCATGCCCTTCCCTAATTCACGCCTAACTAGTGAACTGTCCTTGATTGACTGACTAATCTAGTTGCACATCTGCAGTGCGTCATGGGGGAATTGTGGGTAATGTAGTCTTGCATGTGTCTTCCCTGCAGTCTGTACAGTGCACTGTCAGAAGTTCCTGATCTCCCGGGTGGGCGAGGACTGGATCTTCCTCATCCTGCTCGGCCTCGTCATGGCCCTCGTCAGCTGGGTGATGGACTTCTGTATCGCTCTCTGCCTTCAAGGTAGGGGTTTGTGTGTGTGTGTGTGTGTGTGTGTGTGTGTGTGTGTGTGTGTGTGTTGCTAGTTGCGGAGCATAGGAGCATCCCAGTGTGTGGACAGTACAGTGGTTGGAGCAGAGGGGACTCGAGGGTTCCCAGAAGTGTTCAATCCTGACCCTTTGATTTCTGAAGGACTTCGGAAGTGGGTGTGGCCTAAACCAGACGTGGGTGTGAGGGGCTAGGAGTGGGTGTGCTTACTGACCTTGACGGCTGTAGGCTAATGAAAAAGCAGCCCGGTCACTTTGACAGCCAGTATTTGATACTTCAGCACTTCGTCACGCAATTTACTAGAGTGTCATTATAACAGCCAATCAGAAGCCTCGATTTTAGAATGGGTGTGCCTATTGGCTCATGGATGCTGACCAGTTTGAGTTTGGTACTGGACATGTTTGAGTTTTGACGTAAATTCAGAACCACAAAGTGTTGATGTTTGACCGCTCGTAACACAACTGTCAAAATTCGAGGCTTCTGATTGGCTCGTAAAATGACGTTCTTGAAACAGGCATGCCTATTGGCTCGCGGACGCTGACCAGACTTGGGTACTGGACGTGTCATTCGGTGCTTTGGACGCAAATTCTGAACCACAAAAGTATTGAATTTGATATGTTGGCATCATGTAACAGCCAATCAGAAGCCTCGGATTTTGAAACGAGCATGCCTATTGGCTCACGAATGCTCACGAACGAGTTGGGCACTGGACATGTTTGACTTTTGACGTAAACTCAGAAGCACAAAAGTATTGACTCAGGCGTTTGATACATTGGCGGCTCGTAACGCAACTTTCAAAATTCGAGGCTTCTGATTGGCTTTCAAAATGACGTTCTAATAAACGGGCCTGCCTATTGGCTCACGGCTTGGGTGCTCATTTTGGAAGGAGTGGACTCATGGATAATCAAATAACCGCATCGACCCATGATTCCCATGTCGGGACACCCCTCTGATTGGTCAGGCTGCGCTGAGCACACACTGTGATTGGTTAGAACCCCAAGTGATCATAGGTACTAATAGGGCACATATAGTCCCACCCTTGACAACAGTGGAACCCCCCCCCCCCCCCCCCACACACACACACACACACAGTGAGTGCCGTCAAATGCTACTGACCTTCCATTTAGGCTGTGTGTGTTATCCCTCTCTCCCTCTCTCCACTTCTTTCTCTCTGTCTCTCGCCCTCACTTTCTCTCCCTCCAGCCCAGAAGTGGATGTACGGAGGTCTGGACAGCAATGTGGTGCTGCAGTATCTGGCCTGGGTCACCTACCCAGTGGTCCTCATCAGCTTCT
Organism: Salminus brasiliensis; assembly: GCF_030463535.1. NCBI lineage: Eukaryota > Metazoa > Chordata > Actinopteri > Characiformes > Bryconidae > Salminus > Salminus brasiliensis. The sequence continues at coordinate 39,816,381 of NC_132888.1, read as the reverse complement.
CAGCGGGTTTCACACACATAGTCGCGCCGCAGGCAGCCGGTAAGATCAGACACACACCTGATCACGTCTGACTCGTCCCCTGAGGTCTGAAATACCATAGCAACCACCTAGCGACCACCTAACACCACCACACCGACCACCTAGCAGCACTCTAGTACCTGCTTAGCAGCAACACGGCATATACCTGGGATGCCATAGCGACCACCTACTAAACAACTCCGAAGCAACCACCTAGCACCATAGCAACCACCTAGCAGCACTATAGTGTCTGCTTAGCAGCAACACGGCATATACCTGGGATGTCATAGCAACTACCTACTAAACGACTCTTAAGCAACTGCCATAGCAGCACTGTAGTATCTGCTTAGCAGCAATATAGCAAATACCTGGGATACCATAGCAACCACTTAGGAACACCATAGCGATCACCTACCAACTACTAAACAACTCAGTTGCCATTACTTAATACCATATCAACCACCTTGCAGACACTACTTATCAGCAACATAGCAAATACCTGGCAAATACCACAGCATCACCATAACAACCTCCTTATAGTAATGCCATAGCATCAGTTCACCTACCACTTTGCATCTCCATAGCAAGCACCTAGCAACCACCTAAAAAAAACATAGCAGCCGCCAAGCAGCAAGGATCTAGCAACCACCTGAGACACCATAGCAGTTCTCTGGGATACCGTAGCGACTGCCTAGTAACCGCTTTGCAGCACCCCCACAATCACTTAGCAAGACCCAGGCAGCCTCCTGAAGTACCATAGCGGACAGCTAGCAACACAGTAGCTCCCACCTAGATTGACTATAGCAACTACTTAGCAACACCAAAGCAACTAACCTGGGACACCTTAGCAACCACCTACCAACACCACAATGTCCACCTAGCTAAAACAGTTGTAGTTCTTTTTCTTTGTAGTGCCAACCACCTAGCACCTACTTATGAGCAACATACCATCACAACACCATAACAACCACCTTGTAACACCATAGCATCAGTTCACCAACCACTTTGCATATCCGTAGCAAGCACCTAGCAGCCACTAAACAAACTCCTTAGCAACCACCTAAAAAAACACAGCAGCAACGATCTAGCAACCACCTGACACACCATCGCAATCCTCTGGGATACCATAGCAACTGCCTAGCAACCACCTTGCAGCACCCTCACATCAGCATCACTAAGCAAGATCTTTCCTAAGTGAAATGCCAGCTTTCGGTCCAGCGGTAAGGTAAACAAATTAGCCGGCTCTCATAGATACTGTATGTTGACGCTTGACAAGCTTCTGCTTTCCTGTTCTGATGTTTGAGAGATTGAGGGGTAGGACTTCACGGTCATTACCGAGGCAGTTCCTGGTGTTTTGCAAGGCAGCTTTTGTCCAGATCCTTTCAGAAGCCTGTCTCAGTCTGTCAAACTCCGTGCAAACGCTACAAGAAAGAAACCATTGTTCAGTCAGACGCTGTCATGTAGCGTGACGGCCTGACAGACAAGCGGCTAAGCCTGCTATTCGTACTGGAGCGTGGTTTGTACCAGCATACATGTGCAGTGAACCGGCTAAAATGGGCTAAATATGCTAAAACTGACCCGAGAGGACAAACATGGACATGGACAAAGAAAGAGCCATCTGGAGGACAGGGTTATGGTCAGATAAGGCAAAGGTGTTTCGAGGAGGTACTAATTTCCCAAGAACACTGTACCAGCTGTTAAACATGGTGGTGGTAGTGTCCGGCTCTGGAGCTGCTACACTACAATAAGGACTCCCTCAGAATTCCTCAGACACAGTTGGACAGTGGACAGTGTCCCAACAGGGCAATGACCCCAAGCACACCCCAGTCATCCCTATTTACCCTGGCATTTAGCGGGGGAGCACAGTTACATGCTGTTCCAGTAGGTTTCAGGGTACTCAGGGTGACGCTGCGCCGGGACCTCCCGTCCGTCTTGGCCCCTACCCGGTGACGCCCCCAGTCACGGCTCGAGCTTTAGCTCGCTAGGTTTATCTTTAGACCCCCAGAGAAAGCCCTGTGATTGGTCAGGGGTGTGCTGACGCAAGGGTGACCACTGTTAGTGACCACGTTTACTCTGGGGTTCAGAGGGGATTTTAGGGGTCCTCATCCGGTCAGGCTTGTTTTGGGTGATGGGTGGGAAGGGGATGACGATGACGATGATGATGTTGTCTCTTGCCGTCAGGTTCTGGCATTCCCGAGATGAAGACCATTCTGAGAGGAGTGGTGCTGAAGGAGTACCTCACATTAAAAACCTTCGTGGCCAAAGTCATCGGCCTGACCTGTGCCTTGGGGAGCGGAATGCCTCTGGGCAAAGAGGTACACCCCCCCCCCCGTACACACAGTAGGTCCGGCACCCTACAGCTGAAGCTAGCGCTCTCGTCCTGCGCTGATCGTGACGAGCTGGACAGCTGTGAATGTACCGGCCTGGTGTTTAGCTGGTCTAGCAGCCTGGTCATTGTGGTCACACTGGTTATGCTAGTTGACCATCATGACCAGCATGACCAAGCTGATCAACCAGCATAATGGTCGACAAGCCCGGCCATGCTGGTCACGGTGGTTGACCTCCTTGGTCACACTGGTCATGCTGTCCAATCAGTTTGATCATTGTGGTCATTCTGTTCATGCTGGTCAACACGCTTGATCATGGTGTTTTTAACCGGCTTGGTCATTGCGGTCATACTGGTTAACCAACTTGGTCATGCTGGTCAACCAGTTGGTCATAGTGGGCACACATTTCATGCCTGCAAGTTCCGGAACTGGGAACCTCTGAATACTGCACAGTCAGTTATGTACGACACACACACACACACACACACACACACACACACACACACACACACACACACCAAGGCATCAGCACATCACTAAAGAAGCTCATACTGTAAAACACACTGCATTTATGCATGAGGCTCGCTCTCGCTCTCTCTCTGTCACACACACACACACACACACACACACACACACTTTCAGAGACACAGAGACATTAAAGAAGGCTGTGAAGCGCTCTCGTCCCCCATCGCTCTGGGGGTCTATCAGAGCTGTAGCAAAGAGTTTGTGCTCAGTAAATGTATCTCTGTAATCAATAATGCATCTCTCTCGCTCTCTCTCTCTCTCTCTTGCTCTCGCGCACACTCTCTCTCTGTTTGCGGTAAACCAATCAAACAAGCCTAATTTAAATATCTCAAGTGCTTTCTCCACATTACTCAACTCCTTCATCACGAACATCTTTAGTCCTTAGTAGAGAACCTGACCAACCAGACACCCGGCAGTGTTCCTGAGGACCCGTAGCCCATTCCCCGCGGGCCGTGTCCTCCAGTCCACGGTTACTCTCAGGTTTGCTGCTGCTGAAGCTGCCTCCTTCAAACCCCACCAGGTTCAAGGTTCAAGTCAGGCGACTATGACGAGCGCTCCAGCATCTTCCAGGACTTCCTCTAAATCCAAGTCTCGGAGGACTTTAAGGTCCGCTTGGGATCATTGTCCTGTTGCAAGGCCCAACGTCACCCAAGCTTCAGCTTTCTCACAGAAGGTCTGATGATGTCTCCTCAGATCTCCTGATTCTTGATTGACTCCATCCTGCCTTCTCTCCACAAACTGCAGGCCTCCAGAGCCAGAGGAAGCAAAGCAGCCCTAGAGCATCACCGAGCCACCGCCATGCTTCCGCACTGTAGGCAGGGAGTACTTTTCAGCGTAGGCTTCAGATGTACCTCTGATCCATGGGCCAGAAAAGGTTCGGTTCTGTTCCCACATCGCTCCATAGAACAGAACCCCAACACTTGGTCTGGTCAGTAGGGTGTACTCGGCCATATTAGCATCACAGTCAGCAAAACCGTTATCTCAAGCCCAGTGAAGCCCCTGATTTGCCACCTGATTGGCTAATGTGGGTTGTGCGAGGGGTTCTGTTCAGGGGGTGTTCAGGGTGTGTTGAATGTGGAGAAAACACTTGTTCTATTGGTTGTCTGGGATATTTAAATTAGTCTTGTCTGATTGGTTTATTGCAGACAGCTGACATTAGCCTATTATGAACTGTATTTGTTCATAATATACACAGAGTGGCCACTTTATTAGAAACACCTGCTGCCTTGAATGTCCACTCACTGGCCACTTTATAAGAAACACCTACTACCGCAAGCTTCCACTCACTGGCCACTTTATTAGAAACACCTACTACCTTGTGTTTTCGAACACTGGTCACTTTCTTGGGTGTTTCTAATAAAGTGTCCAGGTGGAGAATGTGTATGTGTGTACAGTGGTTGAGGTGATCAGTAGGAGGTGTGTGTGTGTGTGTGTGTGTGAAGTGTGTGTGTATATGGTGAAGTTGTGTGTGTTCTGCTCCTCAGGGTCCGTTCGTGCACATCGCGAGTCTGTGTGCGGCGCTGCTGAGTAAGTTCATGTCGCTCTTCGGGGGAATTTATGAGGTAATTATTATCATGTCTATTAGTCTCCGCCCCTTTTCTCCCCCAGTGACCTCATCCTCACTGGGAGCGTACTGGTCTGTGTGTGTAATCCAGTGGACCGTTGACTCTCTCTTGCTCTCGCGTCCTTTCTCTTTTATTGCTTCTATCTCGCTCTTGTCTCCTTTCTCCTTTTGCCTCTCACTCGCTCTCGCGTCCTTTCTCTTTTATTGTTTCTATCCTGCACTTGCCTCCTTTCAGACTTTTTTTGCCTTAATCTCGCACTCATCTACCTTCACAATTTTGCCTCTCTCTTGCTCTCGCGTCCTTTCTCTTTTATTGTTTCTATCCCGCACTTGCCTCCTTTCAGACTTTTTTTGCCTTAATCTCGCACTCATCTACCTTCACAATTTTGCCTCTCTCTTGCTCTCGCGTCCTTTCACTTTTTGCCTCTCACTCACTCTCGTCCTTTCAGACTTTTTTGCCTTACTTTCGCACTTGTCTTCTTTCTCAATTTTGCCTCTCACTCGCTCTCGCGTCCTTTCTCTTTTATTGCTTCTATCTCGCTCTCGTCTCCTTTCTCTTTTTTCCTCTCACTCGCTCTCGCGTCCTTTCTCTTTTATTGCTTCTATCTCACTCTCGCCTCCTTTCTTTTATTTGCCTCTCTCGCTCTCGTTTACATTCTCTTTATGTCGCTCTCGCTTTTTCGCTCCTTTCGTTGTTTTTTTTTGTCTTGCTCTCGCGCTCTCGTTCTTTCTTTGTTTTTTGACTTTCTCTCTCCTCAACTCTCTCGCTCTCTCTTCTCCTTTTTCTTTTTTGCCTTTCATGCTCACTATTCCTTTTTTCTTCTCTCTCTCTGATTCCTTCATTCTGTGACTCACTTCATCTCTCTCTCTCTCTCTCTCTCTCTCTCTCTCTCTCTCTCACCCACACACTTTTTTTTTATCGTTGGTTTGCTGTGTGTGTGTGGAATGCTAATTTAGCCACTGCAGCGCTGCAGACAAATCTCCTCTTCTCTGCTCTTTCCCGATTAAGAGTGTGTGTGTGTGTGTGTGTGTGTGTGTGTGTGTGTGTGTGATGAGTGAGCGTATTTGACTTCACGTGCATTTCTCAAGCACTGAAATGAAACTGCGCTAAAAGTGTTTTGCCGGTACTGCCGCCGACAGCTCGTTTCCGCCAACTCAACCTGCGGCGCTAAAAGTGCTACCTCAGCACTCGGCAACCACCTTGCAATGCTGTAGCAGCCACCTACAATAACATATAAGCCACAGAGCCACACCCTAGCAGATGCTTAAGATACCACAGCAACCACCTTTTAGTCACCTGGAATGACCTGTAAGCCATGTAGCCACACCCTAGCTACACTGGCCTAGTGGCCACCCAAGATACCACAGCAACCATCTGGCAACATCTTACCCGCCACTTGAAATAACATAGCAACCACCTAAGATACCATAGCAACCATCCAGCCATACCGAGAGATTGTCTAGTTTAGTAGCATAATGTGCAGCGTTCACTTCGACATGTACGCGAACACACACTGTGATCTTCATGGGTTCTCCATGGGGGTCTCATTGGGTTCATGTTCCAGTGGAGGGTCTCTCGAGGGGGGCTTTAAGGGCCACCGAGGGGCTGTGCGGTGGCTCAGTGGTTACAGAGCTGGGTTATTGATCACAGGGTTGTGGGTTTAATACCCACGTCCACGGAGCTGCCACTGTTTGGCTGTTAAGCACGGCCCCAAGGGTGCTGTAGCATGGCTTTAGGTGTGTGTGTGTGTGTGTGTGTGTGTGTGTGTGTGTGTGTGTGTGTGTGTGTACATACGTACTCACCACTCTTTCTCTCTTCCTAACTCTCTGCTCTCTGAGGATCCAAACCTGATTGGCATTAAGGTAAGGAAGCGAGGCCAGCGGATAAAGCAAAACTCTGTTTCCCACAATGCACCTCATTAAACACTCTATTCTAAAGGAAAGACCTCCACAGGGGGCGTATTCCCACTCCTGCAATGATCAAAAGACCTGGCCTGTTAGATGGGCCTGGAAAAGTTGGCAGGAAGCCAGTAGGCACTTTCCTTGGACCACCACAACTCTGACCCGTCGAGGCGTGATGGAGGGGTGAAGGGGTCCCGTGGCATCTGGACACCTTGGGTAGACGTTCTAACAACCCCATCTAACAACCCCAGAGCACCAACCTGGTTACCATACCAACCATATAACAACCCCAGAGTAGCCACCTTGGATACTAAAGCAACCATCTAACAACCCCAGAGCAACAGCCAGGGATACTAGAGCAACCCCAGAGCCTTAACCTGAGCTACTATAGCAACCTGGATACTATAGCAACCATCTCACAACCCCAGAGCAGCAACCTGGTTACCATACCAACCATATAACAACCCCAGAGCAGCCACCTTGGATACTAAAGCAACCATCTAACAACCCCAGAGCAACAGCCAGGGATACTAGAGCAACCCCAGAGCCTTAACCTGAGCTACTATAGCGACCTGGATACTATAGCAACCATCTCACAACCCCAGAGCAGCAACCTAGGAGACCATAGCAACCACCTAGTAACCCAAAAGCAACAATCTGGGATACTCATGTCAAGTTTGTTTTAAATACACAGGGTGTGTGAGTGTGTGTGTGAGTGTGTGTGTGAGTGTGTGTGTGAGTGTGTGTGTGTGTGTGAGTGTGTGTGTGAGTGAGTATGTAAAAATCCTTTTTTTTTGACGTCTCTCGCTCTCTCTTTCTTGCTCTCTCTCTCTCGCGCTCTCTCTCTCTCTCTAGCTCTCTCTTTCTCGCTCTCTCTTTCTTGCTCTCTCTCTCTCTCTCTCTCTCTCTCTCTCATTGGAGGAGTAAATTAGGCACCATGGGTTTGTTTAGGATCCGGAGTTAATTAAAGACCCAGGTGTGTGTGTGTGTGTGTGTGTGTTTGCATGTGTTCTGTACTGAGTTTCAGTGGTTTGTGTTTGCATCTGTTTGTTTGTTTGTGTGATAAATAAACAGTAAATGAAAAGGGTGTGTGTGTGTGTGTGTGTGTGTGTGTGTGTGTGTGTGTGTGTGTGTGTGTTTAACAGAATGAATCTCGGAACATTGAGATGCTGGCAGCTGCTTGCGCTGTGGGTGTCGGCTGCTGCTTTGCTGCCCCTATTGGAGGTGAGTCCATCCCCACTGTCCCCACCATCGTCACCACCTTCCCCACAGTCCCCACCTTCCTCACCATCCCCACCATCCTGCCCACCACCATCCCCACCATCCTCCCCATCCCCACCATCCTGCCCACCATCCTCTCCACCATCCCCACCATCCTCTCCACCATCCTCCCAATCCCCACCATACCCACCATCTTCCCAACCCCCTCCATCCCCACCATCCTGCCCACCATCCTCTCCACCATCCTCCCAATCCCCACCATACCCACCATCTTCCCAACCCCCTCCATCCCCACCATCCTGCCCACCATCCTCTCCACCATCCTCCCAATCCCCACCATACCCACCATCTTCCCAACCCCCTCCATCCCCACCATCCTGCCCACCATCCTCTCCACCATCCTCCCAATCCCCACCATACCCACCATCTTCCCAACCCCCTCCATCCCCACCATCCCCACCATCCTGCCCACCATCCTCTCCACCATCCCCACCATCCTCCCCATCCCCACCATCCTGCCCACCATCATCTCCACCATCCTCCCCATCCCCACCATACCCAATATCTTCCCAACCCCCTCCATCCCCACCATCATCACCATCCCCACCTCGTCACCATCCCAATCATCCCCACCTCGTCATCATCGTCACCATAGTCACCATCCCCACCATCCTCCCCATCTTCACCATCCTCACCTCATCCTGTCCAAAAGTACTGGATGGAGCTCCTCCACAATCACTCCAGAGAACACAGCTCCACAGCTCAAAGCTGGGGGGCTTTATACCCCTCTAGTCCACGCCTGGCATTAGGCAGCATGGAGCCAATAGGGTCATGATGTTGATCTGCTCCAGAGAGTCCTATTCTATTGGCAGTACTTCTTCTCTACAGGGACTAGACAAGCTGTGTGTGCATTTTAAAGTGTGTGTGTGTGTGTGTGTGTGTGTGTGTGTGATGCAGGTGTTCTCTTCAGTATTGAGGTTACTTCTACGTTCTTCGCTGTGAGGAACTACTGGAGAGGGTTTTTTGCTGCTACTTTCAGTGCCTTCATCTTCAGAGTGCTGGCTGTGTGGAACCGGGACGAAGGTGTGTGTCTCTCTCTCTCTGTGTGTGTGTGTGTGTGTGTGTGTGTGTGTGTGTGTGCAAAATATATATGAAATTAATAGGCAATAAGTGTTATTGTAGTTAATGATGATGATGTTATTATTGTATTATATATTATTATGTTTTTCTTCAATTACAAGGAAACTTACACTGTGTGTGTGTGTGTGTGTGTGTGTGTGTGTGTGTTTTTAGAGACCATAACTGCTCTCTTCAAGACTCGATTCCGACTCGATTTTCCCTTTGACCTCCAGGAGCTGCCAGCGTTTGCTGTTATTGGGTGAGTTTCCAAAATCCGGATCATCCATAGTTTCCGAAATCCGGATCGTCCTTGGTTTCCGAAATCCGGATCGTCCTTCGTTTCCAAAATCCGGATCATCCATAGTTTCCGAAATCCGGATCGTTATTGGTTTCCAAAATCCGGATCGTCCTTGGTTTCCAAAATCCGGATCGTCCTTGGTTTCCAAAATCCGGATCGTCCTTGGTTTCCAAAATCCGGATCGTCCTTGGTTTCCAAAATCCGGATCGTCCTTGGTTTCCAAAATCCAGATCATCCATTGTTTCCGAAATCCGGATCGTCTTTAGTTTCCAAAGTCCGGATCATACTTGGTTTCCAATCTCTCAGAGTGTGTGGGAATGTATGGATTATGCAGTCTGTGTTTTGCAGTTGCTGCACAATTGGCTGACCACTCCCCCTCACTCTCTCTCTCTCACACACACACACACACACACACACACACACACACACACACACACAGCTGGTCATGTTATAGAGTGTGTTAATTATCTTAAGTTTCTTTAAGCATTAAATTTCTCTGCATATTAAAAATCGCGGACCCCCGAGGGGCTGCGTCGGCTCAGCCTCCTCTAATCGCTCTGAGTTTTTACTTTTTATTTATTTATATATTTTATATATTATATTTATATATTTTACTGAAATGGTTTCCTGTGATCAGGAGACGACCCGCTTTGATTAATGAGTCAGTTCTGCTGTCAGCTGAGTCCTAATGAACCTGCCTGACGTCCAGAACCCAGAATAGAGTTTGTTCTAATGAAGCAGCGTTAATTAGAACCGGGTCCGTCCCGATCCTGCAGTTCACCACATCTCAACTGTAGTCAGGAGGCGGCTCGCGACTGTTCCTCCAATCAGACATTAGACACAAGGAATCAATTCCCAAGTGGTTGCTAGGATGTTGCTAACCAGTTGCTATCATATCTCTAGTGGTTGCTAGAGACCCCCCTAAAGCTCATCCTAAAGCAACCTTGGACCCTAGATACAATTTAAAACCGTGCATATTAGATAACACCCCTTGACTCCACCTAAGCTCCCTTCTACATTTCATCTGCCCTCGTTCCCTAGATATCTGCTAACCATCACATCCCTCTTCCTTTATAAAGACCCTTGTTCCCTATATACACTACTACACCTCAGCCCTTTGTACACTTCATAAGACCTTGTGCACTAGATACTCTGCAGGACATTGTGAAGCTCCCTTGTACACTACATATGCCCTGGCTACATTCTGGTACATTCTACGTAGGCTCTTTGTGCTCTATCCCCAACATTACCCAGTCACTTCTCCACTACATAGACTTGTGTAACCTAGACATTGTCCGGTTTCCTTGTGCCCTACAAAGGAAAATAGAGCCGTGAATTTAGGGCTGTGCCCCAATCCACACTTTTATCCATCTCCTTTCCCTGGACTGCCCTTTAGCCCTCCTCTCAAACATTACCCAGCTCCCTTGTACACTACAAAGGTCCCTTGTTCAGTTGATTGTTGGTTTGAATCCCAGGCAAAAAAAAAATAGAGCCGTGAGCTCGCGGCTGCATCCCAATCCACACTTTTATCCATCTCCTTTCCATGGACTGCCTTTTATCCCCCCCCCAAAAAAAAAATGTAGCTCCTTTGTACACTACATGGGACCCTTGTTCCCTAGATGACTTGCACACATGCAAAGCTCCATTACCCCGCTTACACTTCACTTCATCTGTTTTCGCGCTACAGCCGCTCGCTCGGGTTGGAGCGGTGGGTAAACACACTCTTGTTCGGCAGTAATTGCTAATTGTGCTGAACAGCGGCGCGAGTGCGTCCCGTATCCACTCTCGCTGTGCGCGACAGCTGTTGGATGTGTTTGAATTCCCTCTGCGTCGTCGCGCTCTCTTTCTGGCTATCTCTCTCTCTCTCTCTCTCTCTCTCAGTGTCTCTCTATGTCTCTCTGTCTCTGGCTCGGTTCTGTTTTCCCCTAACGAGCTCTTCATAAAGGTTCTCTCTTATTACCTCTTCATTATTCATGAGCGTTTTGCCTCATTCATAATACATATGCATGAGTTCATTAGCATAGCGCTGCTCTGCGAAAGCTGTTGAACCCTGGCAGCAGCTGAGCGTAGAGCTTCTAATCAGAGTCCTGCTTGATTTTTTCTAAATGTACTTTTTTGGTGTGTGTGTGTGTGTGTGTGTGTGTGTGTGTGTGTGTGTGTGTGTGTTAGCATTGCGAGCGGTTTCGGCGGTGCCCTGTTCGTCTACCTGAACCGGCTGATCGTCCAGTTCATCAGGA
>NC_132888.1:39790170-39795170 GCF_030463535.1 Salminus brasiliensis | reverse complement strand
TGTGTGTGTGTGTGTGTGTGTGTGTGTGTGTGTGTGTGTGTGTCCTCAGGGAGCACTATGTCTTTGCAGGCCAGGTTGGCAACCAAGTGTTGAAATGTTGCCAGATCCGGTGTTGTGTGTGTGTGTGTGTGTGTGTGTGTGTAGGGGTAAAGGGAGTGGTCCACGTTTTTGATCTACACACACACTGACTCAGGAAGCAGTGAGCAGCATGTGTGTGTGTGTGTGTGTGTGTGTGTGCGCTAGTGTGTGACGTGATGCAGCTTTTTGTGTGGACAGCAGATTTGCAGAGGTCGAACCCTATACCCTCTCACAGTCAGCAGAACGAAACACACACACACACACACACACACACACACACTCGCTCTCATTCATCCACAGTCACTGTAAGTGTGTTTAGCGTACCTCCCGGGACCCTGTGTTTTGGGGAACAGTCATTAGAACCTTAATGAAGGTTCCTGTTCGGTGGGTAATGACACTTAATGCTAATTAGCCATGTATCAGTGCCTAACTGGGGGGGAGGGGGGTGCTAGCAGTGCTAACAGTGCTAACAGTGATTGATTGCTAATCACTGTAAATTATATTATTAATAATAGATCTGTCTCACAGAGTCGCGCTTCCCTCAGATTCCCTCGGCTGTTTTAGCATCACGTCATTCTGCTCCAGCCACTACAGACACTAGTGCGCCTATATCCTGAGCCAGGATGCTCGCTTTGCCATCGGCGTCCGGAGTCCAGGAGGGCACGAATGACCGGCACTTTCCTCCGGGTCTGGAGAAGCTAACCAGCCAGCCAACATCGCTTCCAGAGTGATATGAAGTGAGAGCGCCACCTACGCACCTGGAGAGTCCTAGCAGCGTGACTGGGATTCGAACCAGCGATCCTCTGATCATGATCCTCCGACTGCATCCTTGCATTCAAGGATGCAGTGCTGTGTTTTTTCTGGCTAGCTAACATTGGTGGGAAACTGTTGTTCAGATCAGTAGCGTAGCTAGCACTAGCATTTCAAACGGGAAAGCCTTAAGGGGGTTAGGTAGGGGATCTAAACTCCAGCCCACATTCGTTCTCAAACTAGCAACAGTTGCTATAGTGCATGAATTAGCATGAATTTAACGGACAACCTCTCTCTCTCTCTCTCTGTCTCTCTCAATATGTCTCTCTCTCTCTCTCTCTCTGTGTAGGAAGTATAATATTCGGGTGGAGGATATCATGGTGAGGGACGTGAGATATATTACCCTAAACTGCACTTACAGAGACCTACATGATGTCCTGCTAACAGAACGCCTCAAAACACTTGCGCTGGTGGAGTCCACAGGTACACACATTTATTTATATATATATATATTTTTACAGGTAAAAGTAACGTACAATTAGTCGGAGCTCCGTGATTTATCGGTCTACTCAGGCTTCAGCTGAGCTCAGTCGAATGTCAGCCACTAGGGGGTGCAGAGTTTCTCCTGTGTGTATGTTTGCGGTCTTTCATGCTAAGCGAAGTAAACGAAGGTCCCCTCGGTCTTCCTCAGAGTCGATGATCCTGCTGGGCTCTATTGAGCGTGCTCAGCTGCAGGCTCTGCTGTCCCAGCAGCTGGGCCGTCCCCGGCGGCTGGAGTACCTTCGCCAGCGGGCTCAGAACGAGAGAAAACATTCGTCCATCGTTAGCACGCCCAGCAGCGAGGAAGGGAACCACAAGGCCAGCCACGAAGTCCGCTTCCAGGTCACATACACATATCTCAGGAAACCGAACCTCACCGATGCTCTTGTGGCGGCACGCCATCAAATCAGTGTGTTTAACAGCGCTTGTGTTCATGTGTTGCAGATTTCCACAGAGGAGTCCTCGTTCAGTCCTACCCGCTCGGTCTCGCCCAAGCCACTGAAACCTGCACTTAAGAGACATTCGGTGGTGGAGAGAGGCACCGAGATTCCCTCAAGTAATCAAACCCAGCGTCCTGACCAATCGCAGCTACACATGGCTCGCTTTCTCCCCCGATCCGGTTCTGCCAAATAACCCACCCGTCTGTAGCGCTAGCAATGCACCCGCCACTCCGCCACCGCGGGAGAAAGCCTCGAATCCCGAGCCAGGCTGCTCGAGTCCGGAGTCCAGGACTCTCCAGGTGCGTAGGTGGCGCTCTCACCTCGTATCCCCCTGGAAGCGATGTTGGCTGGCTGGTTAGCTTCTCCAGACTTCTCCAGGAGGAAAGTGCCGGTCATTCGTGCCCTCCCGGACTCCGGACGCTGATGGCAAAGCGAGCATCCTGGCTCTGGCTCAGGATACGAACTTGCGACCACCAGTTCGCGGCAGTTGGAAAAGCCGCCACCACCGCCGCCGCCAGCAGCGGTGGCTGGCTATGCATGTACCGTAGGAGGCACGGTGCTGGGAGAATTGCTAGTGCTAGGGGGTGGGGGGCGCTGCGGACAGGTGGGTTGCTTGGCAGAACCACACTGGGAGAAGCGCCGTGCTGAGAAGGGTCCACCACCCAGGTAATATCCGGACAGTGGTGGACCTATGGTGGTGACCCTTTCTGCTTGGGTCTGAGTTGGGCAGAGCAGCAGATGGGCACCTATATTGTAGGCGTTTCTGTTAAAGCGGCCAAAGGTGTATCTCTACGCTTGTGGTGATGTAACCTCTCTCTCTCTCTCAGATCAGGATTCAGGCATCGCTCTAAAGAGCCTCTTCTGCGCCCACCCGGAGGCCGCGGCAGTGGAGGTAGGAGGGGCCTCACTCTTTTAACACACACACACACACACACTCACACACACACTCCTCGTTCTGATCGGTCAGATTCAGTCACTGCGCTTTACCGCAGTCCGGTTCTAGAGCCGGAAAGCGTTGGCTTAGAGGTTCTAGCTTCTTCTTGTGGTTGTGTTAACCTTTTGCCCCCAACTGTTTCCCCACCGGAAGAGCAATAACGTGGAGAACGCGGTGGCTCCTGAGCACAGGAAGCCCAAGCGCGTACGGATATCGCTCGTGGTAAGAACCTCGGACCATAACCTGACCATGGGGCGGGGAGGGGGATCCCACCGAAACCCACCAAAACATGGCACGTCACCGTTCATCCAGTCAGCCATTCGTCTCCACGCCTCATCATGAACGAACACCTTGCTGTATGCCCACCCCTGACCTTTGAGCCGAGAGACAAGAATTTGGTGCACTAGTTTCAATTCCCAGCCGCCTTTGATGTGCGTTTGGGGTCATTGACCGGTTGGGACGTCCAGTTTTTCTTTCTTTTTTTTATTAAGGTTCTCTTCATTGTTCCATCCAGCTGTGCATTGTCCACTGGCAGCAGACCAGCCAGCCCCAGAGCATGATGCTACCACCACCATGTTTAACAGTTGGTAGTGTTCTTGGCTGGTGTTAGGGTTAAACACCTCACCTTTACTCCACCAAAAATGCCTCTGGTCAATGTGTGCAAACAACTCATCTGCCCATAAGACGTTCCTCTGAGAAGGTGCTCCTGCAGCCTCCAGCTCGAGGCGGACCTGTGCCTGTGCCCGAGGGTGGCACTTTGGGTCGTCCTCCAGACCCCTGCAGACTTTCTCGCTTGACCGGGTGGTGGTCAGTTTAGTGTGGGCTGTCAAACACCCCCTTTATATTCGGGCGGAGTGGAGCCACCAGCTGTAGTCCATCATGATCACTAGCAGGACCTTAAGAGTCCCTGGCAAATTAAGGCATTTGGAACTCTCAGCACCATTGATTTAATATTCTAAGTGGGTGTATGGATGATTTTGCCCTTTTACATATTATTTTGACCCCAAAAACTCACTGAGAGCCCAATATTTTTGTGAGGAGAGTATGAAAACGTCGGGACTATGGGATCCTGAGTCGTGCCACTTTGCCATCAGCAACCGTAGTCAGAGTGAGCACAATTGCCAATCGGTAGATGGCGCTCTCTCTCTCTCTTTCTCTCTTAAGCTCTCTTGCCGGCCGGCACAGGCGTCTGTTAGCTGGTGAGGTGGAGCCAGGGACCCGGCACAGTTCGGAAAAGAGGCGACAGACCAAGTCCTTACCCCCTAGTGTCCTGGTGGGAGCGTTGCTAATGCTAGGAGGAGCTGCGAAGGTCAGAGGTGGCATAACCTGAGCTGTTCCAGCATGGGATTGAGGGGTTCAACCTAGCATGCTGAGCTGCCCATCATACGCCATGTCCTCAGAGCGGGCCAGTTGTGTAACACGCTGCACGTAGACGGCACTACTGTGACTCATAGCGCCTGCCTTTCTTCTGACATTTAGAAAATTAGAGCTTAATAGCTCTAGACTTTAGCTCTCATTGTCATTTTAGAATAATGCGTGCATTTTCCGTCCTGGTTCCAGCTTGGTAAAGTGCTTTTATGCGAGTTCTGAATGGGTTCAGGAGAGCATGGGGGGAGGGGGGGGTTGTTTGCAGGAATGCCTGCTCAGGACGCTAACAAGGATTAGCCTTTCAGGACCAGCAGCATATGTCCCAGTTGTCCTATTGTTTACATATTGATCATTTATTTATTACAAAATTATTAAAGATTTATTTAAAAGCTCCATCATCCACATGAAAACGTAATTGACCAATCAGATAGAAACTGCCTCCACCATGTTTGGAGGCTGTGCTTTAGCCTGGATAGCTGTCACGGTCAGTTGTTGATGAAACTACCTCCACCATGTTTGGAAGCTGTACTTTAGCCTGGCTGGCTCTCAGTGGGAGCTGTTGATGATGAAACTACCTCCACCATGTTTAAAAGCTGTCCTTTATCCTGGCTAGCTCTCACTGTGACCTGTTGTTGATGATGATGATGATGATGAAACTACCTCCACCATGTTTAGAGGCTGTACTTTAGCCTGGCTAGCTCTCACTGTGAGATGTTGATGATGAAACTACCTCCACCATGTTTAGAGGCTGTACTTTAGCCTGGCTAGCTCTCACTGTGAGATGTTGATGATGAAACTACCTCCACCATGTTTAGAGGCTGTACTTTAGCCTGGCTAGCTCTCACTGTGAGCTGTTGATGATAAAACTACCTCCACCATGTTTGGAAGCT
>NC_132888.1:39760170-39787670 GCF_030463535.1 Salminus brasiliensis | reverse complement strand
CACACACAAAACTCATTCCCTCTTGCCGCAAGCAATGGATGTGCCTAATGTCCTCCATTCATCCCCTTCACACACCTACTCACTTCATACACACTCTCTCTCTTCCTCACACACACATACACACACACACACACACACGCGCACACACACACTTCTCCAGCCTAATTTCCTCGTCCTGCTTTTTAAATATTTAAGAGTGCGATTTTAGCACAAATCCATCATAGGACACACACACACACACACACTCACTAGAACTCCTACTGCTGTAACAAGCTGCATAAGGTTAAAGTGTGTTCTGCTCTCTGTGTGTGTGTGTGTGTGTGTGTGTGTGTGTGTGTGTGTGTCGGGGGGTGGTGGTGGGGGGTGGGGGATGTTTTAGAACACACTTTCCTGTCCGCTCTGGGTTACCCCAGTAATGATGCTGATGCTGTTGCTGTCGCGGTCCTGATGCTGTTGCCGTGGGAACGGCAGAGGGTCAGTGCGGCTCTTTCGGCAGAGTCCCGGCTGGGAACGTCTAATCAACATATTTAACACCTGATTAACATCATTACAGGGTATCCGATAGCAACGAGGCTGACTGCTGTAATCTGATGAGGGCGACCTCAAGACCTTCAGACCCCCCAGGGTTTGGCTGCTGGGCGCAGGCTCCAGCAATTCGGGTCAGGCTTTCCCTGGGTGGGTGGTGACCCTTCCTCGACCCTCACCCCTCCCGTCATTCGGCACAATGCTAGCCAACGTGGCCGTGTGTTAGCTGAGGTCCCAGACCTGGCAGTCAGCGTTCTCCTCCCACCACTGGTGGCTTTGTGGGATTGGTGAAGACCGTGGACTGGGGAGCAGCGTGGGAGCCTTGAGCCTTTCCTTATTGGGAATACTCGCTTGGACATCCTTGGACAGGACAGCCCTTAGGACCTGACCGTCCACGTTACACGACGGAATTTGGGTTTATGTGTAACATATGTCCATGCGTTCTGCCCGTTGCCGTATAAGGACATGGAATAGGTCAGTAGGCTCTATAAAATGACCTCTATTCTGTTTCCTGTGGCATTTCCTGTGACCCTGCCTGGGATAGCACTCGAGCCTTGCCCTCAGGTTCCAATGTGGACAGCGGTTGAGCTGACCAATGGGTCAGCCGGTCCTTAGGGACCATCTGGAATACATCCTTTCCAAGCGGACCCAGGGATAACTCCATGACCCCCCCACCCCCCACCCCACCCCCTCATTCAGCATCAGACCTGGCAGTTAGCGTACTCCTGCAGATGTGCCGGGTGCCAGGGTTGTTAGCAACAGATGGGGAAGCACCCTTGCTTTGGGAATGGTCAGGGATTGGGGGGCTCGTTGACTTTACGATTGCAGTAAAGGAGAGAGTTCGTATTCAGTTAACGAAATGCTTATGACCTTTTATTTTTCTATATTTCTTTAGACTCACACCATTTTCTCTCTGTTGGGACTGGACCATGCCTACGTCACCAGCATCGGGCGCCTCATAGGAGTCGTATCGCTACGAGAGGTAAGTACCAGTTCAGTTCGCCTGTACGTCCAGACTTTACGTAGACGTTTGAAGGCTACCTACGTAGGGACTTCATAAAGCATGCTTAAGCACTGTATTAATGAACGGCTTACGTCTCTTAGGATCACCGTATCGGTTTTCCCGAAGATCCGGACGCCCAGACTTCAGAATATCTTCATTAGCGTTAATAATGCCTTATAAGCTCCATTATTTCAGAATGATGCTTCATAACCGGGCTATGACTGGAACACATGTCCTTATGTCAATACAGCGTCATTTACGTCGCCTTGCCACGAGAATACTGCCACGAGCTGTTGTGTTGCCCTGTAGATCCTCACTATTCAGTGCTTATGTATGTGTTATGAGGTCTCTATGTAGGGAGCCTCCGAAGTGTAGCCAGATTCACTCCTGGGGCCTCAACTCGCCTTGCCTTTGACTCTTTGTCTCTCTCTCTCTCTCTCTCTCTCTCTCTCTCTCTCTCTCTCTCTCTCTTTCTCCCACGATGCAGCTACGCAAAGCCATCGAAGGCTCCGTGACTGTGAAGGGGGTGAAAGTGCGCCCCCCTCTGGCCAGTTTCAGGGACAGTGGCACGAGCAGCAGCGACGCTGAGGTGACTGAGCTCCACAAACTGTGGAACCGCCACACCAACCTGACCCTGCCTCAGGACCACCAGCCCTCAGACTCTGATGAGAAGTCCCAGTGAGGTGGGGGAGGGCGGTGGTGGAAAAGGGAAAAAACGGAAGAAGAGGAAAATGCCGAGAGACGAACGAGAGCGGTAACCGACGGCAACCGAATTCGTCGGAACCTTCAAGAAGACTCAAACAGATTCCGAACATTCCTGGAATGTTTTGTGTTTGGGTGGAGCGTTTTTGTTTGTTTGTTTGTTTGTTTTTTAGTTGGTATGTTTGGCTCCGCCCCCCACTTTGACCCCACCCCTTTAGCGCTCCCACATTCTTGTACGTCCGGCCCCTTCTGCACTGATTCTTTTATTTAGTTTGTTCCTCATTTGGGATGGAGAGGATTGACTTTAGAGCTCACTTTAGCTGTTCCCAGCTCTGAGTAAGTGGTGGGTGCGCGAGAGTGGGTGCGCGAGTGTATGTTTGTGTCGTGAAAAAAGGGACCTACAGAATTCAACGCTAGGCGCTTTCCCGCCGCCTCTGAACGTCAGCCATTTCAAAGGAAAGCCGAGAGCTCCTCTCTCGTTACTCTTACTTTGTCTTCCTTTTTTCTTTCTCTCCTTTCTCGCTGTTCTTTGCGAGAGCGCAGATTCTGAACTCGTATAGAGCACCAGGTGCCATGACGGGAAGTGCCATTATGTGGGTGAGTCAGAGAGATTGAAAGAGTGAGCGAGCGAGTGAGCGCGCGAGAGAGAGAGAGCGACAGTCCTCAAATACACTGCAGCTTTTTGAGTGACTTGCACTCGCATTCGCACCCTCTGCTTTCTCGTAGTTTTTAGCATTAGCGAAAATCGTAGTATTAAACTATATAACAAAATAAACCGCAAACGAAACGCAGCGGCTAGAATTTAGCACTGATTCATTCAAATGTCATAAGCCCCGCCCCCTCCCAACACGCTTTACTCGCTAGACATAGGCTAGACACGCAAGTGTAATTGATAATGTTTAGCGCGAAAGGCGTAGACCATCCGAGGGCCCTTTAGAGGCATACCGACGATACTGAAGTCGCTACACCCTCATCAAGGGCGCAGCATCCACTGGCCGCTAATTTCTTAGAAACACTAAAGATTTTGCGCTCGTTTAGCTTCCATTAATGCACTTTATTTATTTGCGAATGCTTCCAAAATTATTCGAATTTTTTTTTAAACCTACAGGAGACTTGACTGAGCGACGCTTCCCAGAAACTGACCGAACGCAAACATTTCAAGATGATCAAAAGCACCAGAACAACGTTCAGAAAAAACTTCGTATTTATTTGTTTTATTCCTGTATTTATTAAACTGGCCACAGCAGGGCGCCGAGTGGCTCAGTGGTCTAATGCGCTAATCGTGAGTTTGAATCCCAAGCCATGCCGCTTTGCCATCAGCAGCCAGAGTCTGAGAATGCACAACTGGCCGGGTGGGTAGATGGCGTTCTCTACTACTGTGTCTAACATTGTGTGGATGTTAACTGCTCTAGCTAGAGTCAGAAAGATGTCAACTACTATAGCCATTAGCTAGATGCTAACTACTCTAGCTGCCATTAGTTAAATGCTAACTATTCTAGCTGACATCAGAAAGATATTAACCACTCTAGCGGACATTAGCCAGATGTTAACTACTCTAGCTGTCATTAGCATCAAACTAACTACACTAGCTGCCGTTAGCTAGATACTAACTACTATAGCTGCCAATAGCTAGATGCTAACTATTTTAGCTGCTATTGCTTAGATTTTAGCTGTTCTAGCTGCCATTAGTTAGATGCTAACCACTCTAGCTGCCATTAGCTAGATGCTAACTACTCTAGCTGCCATTAGTAAGATGCTAACTATTCTAGCTGCCATTGGATAGATTCTAACTATTCTAGCTGACATTAGCTAGTGGTCTAATGCGCTAACCGTGGGTTCGAATCCCGAGCCAGCTTGATGATGCCATTAGCTAGATGCTAACTATTCTAGCTGGCATTGGTTGGATGTTAATTACTCAGTGGTCTAATGCGCCAACCGTGAGTTAGAATCCCAAGCCATGCCTCTTAGCCGTCAGCAGCCGGAGTCTGAGAGAGCACAACTAGCTTGATGATGCCATTAGCTAGATGCTAACTATTTTAGCTGCCATTACCTATTTCTCTCTCTCTCTCTCTCTCTCTGTATCACTTCTCGGCTAGACGTACTTTTACTTTACGGGCAAAACGACCAAAATACTACTAATAAAAAATGGTGTTTTGAAATATTACAAGATAAAGGAGAGTCCTAGAACAGGCGTCGTCTTATTCGCTGTTTTGTTGGTTGGTTGGTTGGTTTGTTTGTTTGTTTGTTTGTTTGTTTGTTTGTTTTTGATCAGCCGAGTTGATTTCTGATTGATTTGCCACTGACAAGTGGCCACCCCCACCCCCTGACCAATAAGCTTTAATACGACGGTCACTTGCATGTGGGTGGAGGGCGGGACTAACGCGTTTGATGGCGCACCATAGAAGTATGATTTACAGATTTAATATATTTCATATCATTAACATTTAACTGTAATTAGCCAATTAACTTAAGATCAAACGTGGTTTTCCGTTAGCGTTTCCTTTTAGTCCTGTTTGTTGTTTTGGCTGTTGTTTGTCATTCGAATGTACAGATAGATGTTCAGTACTTTAGGCAAGGTTAGCTAGATGTTCTACTACAGTAGTTAACGTAGTCTACTACTGTAGTTAACGTTATCTAGAGTAGTCAACATCTAGCTAACCTCAGCTACAGTAGTTGTAGACTAGATGTTGTACACTAGACTAGATGTTGACTAGATGTAGCTAACGTCAGCTAGATGTTCACTACTCCATCTGACGTATCGTAGTGTTCACTACGATAGCTGACATTAGCTAGATGTTCATTACTCTAGTGGATTTAGCTAGATGTTCACTACTGTAGTGGATGTCAGCTAGATGTTCACTACTCTATCTGACGATAGCTAGATGTTCACTACTCTATCTGGCTCCGGCTAGGTGTTCACTACGACATCAGCTAGATGTTAAATACTCTAGCTGACATAAGCTAGATGTTCACTACACTAGTGGATGCTAGCTAGATGTTCACTACTCTAGCCAAGGTCAGCAAGATGTTCACTACACAAGCTGATGTTAGCTACAAGTTAAATAGTCTGAGGCTAACTACTGATGTAGATAACATCAGTTACAATAGTTAACATGTAAGCAAATCTAGCTTAAGTTAGCTAGATGTTAACTTCCCTAGCTGACGTTAGCTACATGTTAGCATGGTCTGTAAACAATTTCAAACGTGTTGCCATATGTCTTCGACTCCAGTCCCTACTGGGAACTGCATATGTATATATTGTGTTAGCATTGTCCAGCCGAGGGTCTTCGACCTCTAGTCACTGCAGCCTGGTTGCCATGGCAGCAGTGTAACATTGCTTGAACGTTTTGTGTGTTTTTCTAAAGTTTTAAAATGGAACAGCCTCAGCCGAGGCCCGAACTGAACAGTTTCATCTCACGAAGTGCCTCAACATCTCAAACGCATGCGATCTAGGCAAAGGTTTATAGAGTAGAGTAGCTAGATGTTCGCTATTCTAGCTGACATTAGCTAGATGTTAACTACTCTATCTGACGTTAGCTAGAAGGTTACTATTCCATCTGGTGTGGTCTAGATGTTAACTGCTCTAGCTGACGTTAGCTAGATGTTAACTACTCTGTCTGGTCTTAGCTGGAGCAGTTAACAGCAGTGAACATCTGGCTAACGTCAGCTAAAGTACACATCTAGCTATGTTAACTGTTCCAGCTAGACGTTAGCTCAATGGTAACTACTGTAGCTTAACATCAGCTAGAACAGTTAACATCTAGCTAACGCCTAACAGCTCTAGCTGACTTTAGCTAGATGTTCACTACTCTTGTTTATGTTAACTATCTAGATGTTCACCAGTCTAGCTGATGTTAGCTAGATGTTAGCTGCGCTTGCTGACGTTATTAGCTAGATGCTGTCTGAGCCAGCTGATGTTGGCTCGGTCCAGGTATAGTTGGCTTATCGTCTACTGTGTAGAAAAATAAAGACGTCCAGCTTATCAGTTAGCTCTGCTAGTTCGTTAGCGCATCTGACAACCTTTTCCAGCGCGCCCGTTTCCCTTCCAGCAGTTAGCGTCGAATTCTCCTGCTAGCTCTGACCGATACTTGAACATCGGAATGCACATCCCTAGTAAACACACACACACACACACACACATTCCGGACACCTATACACTCCTTACCACACACACACACCTGTAACCACAGCGCTACATCACATGCAGTCACGTCCGGTAACCATGGTAACATCACCTCAGCCTTTTTTCTCCTAATGTTGGGACAGAAGGACAAAAAAGTGATTTTTCTTTTTTATTTTCTTCTTTTTTTTTTAGGGTTATTAAAAAACATTACATTAAATTAAGTCTAGCTAACGTTAGCTAGACGTTAACTACACGGTCTGGTTGTAGCTAGCCGTTAACTGCTCTAGCTGACATAAGTACTGTAGCTTAAACTACTGTCAGCTACAGTAGTGAACATCTAGCTAACGTCAGCTAGAGTATGTATGTTGGCTAGATGTTAACTGTTCTAGCTGACGTTAACTAGATGTTAACTACTGTAGCTTAACGTCAACTAGAGTAGTGAACATCTAGCTAACATCAGCTAGAGTATGTATGTTGGCTAGATGTTAACTGTTCTAGCTGACGTTAGCTAGATGTTCACTACTGTATCTTAACGTCAGCTAAAACTGTTAAAATCTAGCGCCGAACTGCTCTAGCTGACGTTAACTAGATGTTAACTGCTCTAGCTGACGTTAGCTAGCTGGTAACCATGGTAACATCACCTCCGCCTTTATTCTCTTAATGTTGGGACAGAAGGACATAAAAGTGATTCCTTAGTTTCTTTTATTATTATTATTATTATTATTTTTAGTTTTCTTGTGTTGTTTGTGTTTCCTCTGTTTGTTTGTTTGTTTGTTTGTTGTCCTGCCGAGTGGACCATTTGATCTCATCTGCTAGCCTAAAACAAATCACAAAAGCATATTTATTAACAATCATCTAAACAGAATCAATCGAGTAGAGCAATAGTTTTATTTTTGTTATTAATGTTGTTATTATTGTTGTTGTTGTTGTTGTTGTTGTTTTGAATGATCTAAAGGTAATGAAGTTGTGCAATAACGGTTCGCGTGTTTCTCTCGTTTCCGTGCGACACGGATGGGAAGTAACCTTTCCACCTTTCTCGGAGTTGCGTAGTCCTGCCGGCGGCGACGTCCGCTAGCGTAGCGCACGGATGATGGAACGATAAAAAAAAAGAAAGAAAATGACCGGAGGGAATTCTGAAACTGGAAAAAAAAACAAAAACAAAAAAAATCTGAGTCTGGAAAAACAACCTTGCCTTTTTTCCACAGAACAAAAGAATAGAGAAATAAAGCCTTGTTTTGTATCAGGGATGAATAAAGAGACTTTAACATGAAGCCCCTCCCCCTCGTCTACTGTGCTTTTTGATGTTTTCAGACGTCTGTGTTTCGTCTGTCGTCTGTGCCCCTCGACAACACACACTTGTTTAGCCCCTTGTGTTTTGTAGAATGGATAAACAGCATATGCTCCCACAGCCTGAGCTCATTATTGTCGCCGGGGGAGGGGGTGTTCCCGCCACACTTTTTCTCGCTTTCCGATTGGCAGCACCGAGGGAGCTCCCCGAGCTGGGATTGGCTGGTAGGAGGTAAGTAGGTTGCTGAGCCTTGGGGCATGTTTCAGGTGCGAGCTCTCTGGACTGTCCCCTGGAGAGACGAGACGAGACGAGACGAGACAAGACGAGGTGGGAGGGAGGTCAGAAACGTCTCTCTGGGATTAGCATCATTAGCCTGTAAATAACGCTCTGCGTGGTCAGATAGGTGATGAGGAGGTGATGGGAGTAGTGCCGGAATGCCCGGGTGCAGCTACACCTGAGCTCGGGTGACCACACAGGCGTCCACTGAGGTTAAGATGCTGTGGCCAGGGGGGACTTCAAGTAGGCCTAAAATGGCCCAAGAAATGTGGGTTATAAGACTTGGGTCTAGAACCTAGAACTGAGGGTGGGCGGGGCCTGAATACCTTCATGAACATGCAGCTACATTGACATACACTCACTAACCAAAACCTCAATAACCTGTATGACCAATTAGTGCTGCTTGCCATCAGCAGCCGGAGCCTGAGGGAGCACAATCGGCCTTGCTCTCTTCTGGTGGGTAGATTGCTCTCTCTCTCTCTCTCTCTCTCTCTCTCTCTCTCTCTCTCTCTCTCTCTCTCTTTCGCCACATTACTTTGGTGTGGTGCTGGCCGGCACGGGCGCCTGCCAGCCGAGACACCAGAGCTGGGTACCCTGAGTTTTCCTCAGAGTGCTTTCGTTGCCGTCGGTGACATTGCGTTGGCAGCAGTGGAAGGAAAAGAGGAGGTGGCTGGTTGGCAGTCCTCACCGTCCCGGGTTCGGGAGCATTACATGACATCGGGGAGGTATATGGTTCTAGGTAACTGGCTAATCTAAAATTGAGTACCACTACGCAAACGTTCCGAGGTTCCTCCCACCTTCGAGACACATCATCAGAAGGGGGGTTTCCCAGCATTTAAAAGTTCCTCTTTTAGTATTCCTTTACTATAGCTACCTTATTTGGCCACGCCCACTTTAACGAGTTTTTCTTCCACTATATACAAAGTGAACGCAGCCTGATGAAGGCTACGGCCGTGGACACTGATCATAGAGTAGCTAGCTCTGCTAACCCTACAACCCAGAACCCAATTTAGAGCTAATTTAGAGTCCTGTGGGGCACCACAACGTCCACAGCGTCCACAACGTCTACAGCGTCCACAACGTCCACAGTGTCTGCTTTTATCATTTTGTAAGACGTTGCAGTAAGAGTTAGCCTAAGAGCTAACCTTAGGGCCACGCGATGGAGGCCGCGGTGTAAAACACGAGGATTGTTCGGACCCTGCGTGATGTTCTCGTCAGCCCTGCAGAACCGCTTCACAGCGATGCGCTCGGACAGCAGAGAGAACCTGATCTGATCTGATCTGATCTGATCTGATCTCCGTCTCTTGCCTTTTCATCTCGGATGCAACAAGCAGCCCCTGACCATTCCCAGAAGCCGCGGAGTCTCCTTAAGGCCCGCGCTCCAAATTGGAACTGAAAAGATCAGCTAGATTTGATTGCCTTCCGTTTGGGCCCGCGAGGAAAAGGGCAGGTACGTACCGGACAGGCGGAACCGCAGATTTGATTTGACCGTCTGTCTGAACCATTACAAAGCAAAAACAGCCGATATCCTGTTCCGCCATGGCTCAGACCCCTCACCGCTGTTCTCCTGTCTGATGGCGCCTGCCTAAGAACGTATACACCTCAGTAGGTTCTAGATACCAGCCCGTCTCCAGATGTTGGCTCAGTGCTGATAGTACCGTTACTTATCTGAATGCTACACTCTAAGCAAAGATGGTCCTTTTATTCATAACAGTAGTAGAACCATTTTAGTGCTATTTAGAACCTTTTCAAAAATGTTCTGCACCAAACTGTGTACCAACACCCTTTTTTGTATTCTAAGTGAGGAACCATTGAAGCATTCAGGTGGGATCCCAGAGGGATCCATCTAGTTCTAGTCATTCTGTGTAATTCTAGTTCTGGTTCCTCCAGGAGACGCTGTAGTTCTTCTTGGAGCACCTGCTAGATGTTGTATTTGATTATTTGTCAACAAGTGGTTCTAAATATCTGAGTTTGAATAATTTGTTTATTGGTTCTAGCTATCTGAGTTATTTGTCTAGTGGTTCTAGATAATCCCTGTGGTTATGATTATTTGTCTAGTGGTCCTAGTTATCTCTTATCTCTCTGTACATCTGTGTACAACATTTAATGGTTCTAAATATCCATGTCATTATGGTTATCTGTCTAGTGGTTCTAGATATCCATGTAGTTATGGTCATTTGTCTTGTGGTGCTAGGTGTCATTTACCGGTTCTAATTATCTGTGTAGTTCTGTTTTTGCCCAGTGGTTCTAGTGATTTGTGTAGTTCTAGTTATTTGTCTAGTGGTTCTACATATCTCTAGTTCTGGTTATTTGTCCAGTGGTTCTAGGTATCTCTAGTTTTGGCTATTTGTCCAGTGGTTCTAGTAATCTGTGTAGTTCAGGTTATCTGTCTAGTGGTTCTAGTGATCTGTGTAGATCTGGTTATTTGTCCAGTGGTTCTAGATATCCCTGTAGTTATGTCATTTATTGGTTCTAATTATCTGTGTAGTTCTGTTTTTGTCCAGTGGTTCTAGTTATCGCTAGTTCAGTTTTTATGTCTAGGTTCTAGATATCCCTGTAATTATGATTATTTGTCTAGTGGTCCTAGTTATCTCTCTGTATATTTGTCTGAATATTTAATGGTTCTAGATATGCATGTTGTTATGGTCATATGTCTAGTGGTTCTAGATATCCCTGTAGTAATGTCGTTTACTGGTTCTAATGATCTGTGTAGTTCTGTTCATTTGTCCAGTGGTTCTGGTTATTTATGTAGTTCTAGATATCTGTGTTCTGTGCATTTATCTAGGTCTACAGTCATGTCTGTGTGGTAGTTCTGGTTCTCTGTCTGGTTGCAGTGATTTAGTTGCGGTTCTAGGTGTCTGCCTTACTGAAAGGCGGGTCAGTGTTGTGTATGTGTGTGTGTGTCTCCTTTCATTTTTTGAGCTGTCAATCAAACGTGGGATGGGGAGGTGGGTGTGGCCAAACAATCAGGGAAAATCTTTTAAGGAAAACTTGGTGTGACTCGAGTGTGTAGAGGTCATTTCATCTAGTGGCTTAGTGTGTGTGTGTGTGTGTGTGTGTGTGTGTGTGTGTGTAAGGACATGGGGGGAGGGGGGGTATATGATGTGTGGTGTATGAGTTTTGACAAGCGTGAGATTTCATTTTGTTGCCTTTAAAAGTGTGTGTCAGACCGATTAACATCCAGGACCATGCTGCTTTACAACACACACACACACACACACACACACGACTGAGCTGATTGAACATTCGTGGTACCTTCAGTGGAGTCATGGTGGGCCTGCTTCTCTCTCTACCGTCCAGAGACAAAAACTTTACTAGATTTTGGAGCAGCATTGCTGTAAGGATTTGATTGCATTCAGCAGCAAGTAGAAGTTTAGTGAGGTCAGGATGTTGGATGTTCACTGAGGTCAGTGATGTGGGTAAAGAAAGAGAGAGCGCCATCTACCTTCCTGGAGACAGCGAGGCACTATTGTGCTCCCCCAGGCTCTGGCTGCTGGTGGCAGATAGGCCGAAAGTAGCAGCGTTAGCATGGTGGGCTGGGCCGAGGCTAAGGTGAAACTCTTCGAACTTTATTCAGCTGTATAATAACAGTCACACAGGCTGTAAATCAGAGTGCGTTACAGGAGCAATAATAATAATAATAAATAATAACATCAAATTCAAGCAAGTAGGAGGAGCTGGAACTGAGGGCATTAGCATTAATACAGGGGGCAGTGAGGAACAACAACATCCAGGGTAATATATATATATATATATATATATATATATATATATATATAACATAGAGTTTAGCATGTGTTCGTGATTTTGGTGGTGTTAGCTACATCCCTTTAGCACTGCTAGCTGTAATTCTCAAGATTCCGCACCATGAACCTACAGTACTTTGTAGCTTAGATGCTACTAAATACAGAAGGCAGTATGGAGACCACGACATTTGACACTACACCTTGCCCAAGTGCTCTCGTACTAGTAGGTTGTCCAAAAGGTAGCGCAAGACACTCGAAGAATCAACAAAATAAAAAAAAGTTAAGTAATTTGTTTGCATAACGATACATATTTATTTATGCTAATGTATGCATGCATATAATTAAGCAAATGTATTTCTAGTTTAGAGCTGATAGAGCTGATATCTTCTGATATTGTAAACGACCCTTGCTGTAAATAACGCAGTAATCCGGTTTTCTAAAGGGGTAAATATGAACCGAAGTCATGCTAATTTATTCTATAATTGAAATTTTGATGTAATTTCAGTAAATATTTCAGCAAAAGTGATGATGAACCAACAGCAGATCGTATCGTTTAACGAGTTTAACGTTGATTAACCTATAATCTATACAAAGGCTGCTAGCGGCTAGCAGGGTGCACACACTTTAGCTCGATCTCCAGCACTTAGCCGGACCTCCATCTCAACTACAAGCCGTGAGGAACACTCCGGACTCCCAAAGTCAAAATTTTCATGGAATTTAAGTTGCATGTGGTTTCCAGTGCTGATTACTAATCAATATTAGCATTTTCGCTAAAGTTTCCGAAAGCCCACTTCTGACGTTTGGACTAACGAGCTGTCCAAATGACACTAGCTTGGATACTTATTACTTATATAGCTCCAGCCAAGCCCTGCTGTAAGTAAAAAAAAAAAGTGCTTAGCTTTTAGCAGTTAGCCGTTAGCAGTTACTCAGGGATGCAGCGACAAAGCAACGCAACCAGCTTAAGCTGACACGCTATTTTTTTTGTCAGCGTATAACTCAAGGTTAGCTGGTTGACCATCTCTGCTTTTGTAAAGGGTATAAAAGAGCTTAACCAAACTGGTCAACAAGCTTTCCGAAAGTAGTTAGCTTGAGATGCTAATGCTGATAAACCAGCTAAATCACCAGACTCAAATAAAGACATACCCTTTACAAAGAGCTGAGCTGGTCAACCAGCTTAAGACCATCTAAGACCACCTTGAATTCTACGGCAGGGCTTAGCTGGAGCTAAATAAGTATCCAGGCTAGTGTCGTTATGCTAAAATAGCTTATGCTAAAATGCCCTAAGTACACCTAAAAATATCATGACATTTGCATATAGGCACTTTTGCTAGCAAGAGGAAGCACAACCTGCTTAGCTAGGTCACGCCGGTGAAGCTGGCAAATAGCATTAGCTGGCTGACTAGCATAGCTTTTGTTGGGGTTCCTTCTGTCAGTTTAACCAGTTTAACCAGCATAGAGTATGAAACCAGACCCTCTGAAACCAGCTACGGTCAGACTGGTCTCAGCTGGACGTTTCAACACTCTGAGGAACAGAACCGGGTCCAAGGTTTCTGGTGTTTCTCCTGATGGTGCTCAAAGATGACTTTCGGCGTGGAAAGTTGAGGTCAGAGAGTTCAAGGGGGGCTTGGAGTTGCGTCTCACGCTGATCACGAGCGTCCCCTCCGGCGTCCGAGTGCCGCTCACAGACAACGGGTCCATGTCCTCCGGCAGCAGGGACTTATGGATGAACTTGTCCCTGATGCTTCCATCGTCTCCAACCTGGTGAATCAGGACAGCAGACATGTGCCACTGAACATTTGAAATCAGAATGCACGGACAAAAGTATTGAGACACCTGCTCGTTCACCGGCTCAGAACTAAGACTACCATGAATTCTATGCTGACCATGCTGGTTGACCAACATGACCAGCCTGACCGCACTGGCCCACCAGTATGACGAGCTTTTCCAGTGCATGAAGGCCCAATAAGTCTCAACATCAGTCGACACGAACCTTCTCAGCGTGGATAACTACACTGTGGTTGTAGGCCATCACCACTACGTCATGTGGCTCGAACTGGCTGACGTCCGCAGACAGGTAGTAACTGTTGCCCACCATCTGAACCACACCCACACTGGCAGGCTGTCCAGAAGTAGCTAGAAAGAAAGAGAGAGAGAGAGAGAGAGAGAGAGATGTAGTTACAATGGGGAATCCTTGTTTGTCAATTCTTTCCCTGTTTCTACCAATTTTTTTTTTTTTTTTTTTTTTTTGTGCACGTATTTGTCACTGTACAGTGTGGACTGTACAGCGAAATGTGTCCTCCGCATTTAACCCATCTGTGGTAGTGAACACACACTCACACACACACACTAGTGAGCTAGGGGCAGTGAGTACACACACACCCAGAGCGGTGGGCAGCCAACTCCAGCGCCCGGGGAGCAGAGAGGGTAAAGGGCCTTGCTCAAGGGCCCAACAGTGGCAGCTTGCCAAGCCCGGGAATCGAACCCACAACCCTGTTATCGATAACCCGGCACTCTAACCGCTGAGCCACCACTGCCCAATTTGCTTCTGCCAATTAACCCACCTGTTCATAGCGCCCCCTAGCTAGCACTAGCAGTGCGCCAGGCAGCCGACACGCTCGGAGGAAAAGCGCCAGGTCCCCGGCTTCATCGCACCAGCTAACGGACGCCTGTGCCGGCCAATATCTCTTACGAGTCGCCGCCACCTGCCCACCTAGTTGTGCTCCCTCTGACTCCGGCTGCTGATGGCAAAGCCGCGGGACGGCTCGGGATTGGACCTTGCGAACCCCCCGGGGGCGTTGCCGCTTCTATTCTAATGTCAAATAATGCTACATAATGTTGCTTTGAAGGGGCAGTAATCCCATAAACATACTGAATAATTCCAAGGCATAAAGAGAGATGCATGTCTGGTGTATCTGGTCAGAAGTGGACCATAATTATACATCCGAACCTCTTTCGATATTTAATATAAGTCGCTTCTCCTAGACGTTAGCCCTGGGTGTTACCGGGTCTCCTTGCTTTCATTTGGCCCTTTATCTCCTCCACCATGTGTGTCATCTCCCACTAGTCACACCAAGGGTGTTTTGCAACTGTAGCTAATGCAGGCTTTAAGTGCCCATGGCTCCACTGTCCAAACGAGTGAGGAATGGCTCTCTCCCTCTCTCTAACTCTGCCTCCGATGCTCTCCCTGGATGACAGCGGCACTCTGCATGAGGCACTGGCCAGTCTGGAGCCCAATCTGTGACAAATAGCGTCTCGGGAGAAATAAAGACTAAGAAGAGGAATGGTCGCCTGCTCCTCCTCTCTCACTTCCCTGACATCTCCTCCATAATTCAGAGCAGGCCGAGCGGACAGAGTAGTGAGGCTAACGTCTGACGCTAATACCAATATATTTTTTTTATATACAGTCTTGGCACTGGTTACTCCGTACATCAGTCGATTCATGTATATATGGAAATTAAGATGGCATCTATTCCGACAATTCCGATTACGAGCCCTGAACCATTATAGATAATCCTGGAAAGTGTGTCTAATTCTGAGGACTTCAAGCTATTCTGGGACACTTTGAACAATCCTAGAAAGCACAATCAATACTGGACCACTATGGACAATCCAGAATGTTCAGGAATACTGTCCAGTTACAAGCAATCCTGTACAGGTATGGAAAATTCTGGAGCGTGTAGCTAATCCTGAAGACTACAACATATTCTGGAATATTATATTTAAAACTAGAAGACTGTGGATAGACCTGGAACTCTACAAACTGTCCTGGAACTCTATGAATGGTCCTGGAACTCTACACACTGTCCTGGAACTCTATGAACGGTCCTGGAACTCTACGTTCGACCCTGGAACTCTACAAACGGCCCTGGAATTGTATGATCGATCCTGGAACTCTACGATCGACCTTGTAACTCTACGAACGATCCAGTCCTGGAACTCTACGAACGATCCTGGAACTCTACGAACGATCCTGGAACTCTACGATCGACCCTGAAACTCTATGATCAATCCAGTCCTGGAACTCTCTGAACGGTCCTGGAACTCTCTGAACGGTCCTGGAACTCTCTGAACGATCTTGGAACTCTGTGAATGATCCTGGAACTATACAATCGTTCCTGGAACTCTACAAATGGCCCTGGAACTCGACAAACGATCCGGTCCTGTAACTGTACAAACGGTCCTGGAACTCTACGAACGATCTGGTCCTGGAACTCTACGAACAGCCCTGGAACTCTACAAATGATCATGGAAGTCTCTGGTAAATAATGGAACATTATGAACAATACTGGGAGGTTCTGCCAAATCTGAGTCATTCTGGGACACAATGAGCAATTCTGGAGCATTAAGACAAATTGTGGAATACTTTAACCAATCCTGGAACACTACAAGCAACCCTGGAATACTGTATCCTGTTTATAATTGATACCATGTTGGTGGTTAATAATATGTCCTAGTTCAAATCCCGACTTTCAGTGATTCCTGCTGAGCCAGCCTAAGATCCATTACTGCTCTTATGAAAAATATACGAGGCAAGTCAAACGGGTGGATGCCACTGTTTTCCCCATCTCTCGAATTCATTACCCACCCTCTTCCATCACCCATTATACCATCCCATTTGACAGAAACAGCCTCATCTATGTTCTTACCCTGTACATCATCCCTGAGGCTCCAGTCACCTTGGTAACCCCCAGCGCAGGACTTCCTGTCTCCCTGGTAACCTCTGAAAGATTCCCTCTCGCTTCCGTAGTTTCCGAATGACTCTCGGTCCCCGTTGTAACTCCCGAAAGGGCTCAGGTCACCACCGCAAGTTGAGAAGGTACCTTCTGGATCAGCCTGGTTCGGTAGGTACGACCCCCTTGGATGGTTGCTGAAGGCTGGTAAAGACAGGGGGTCTTCCCCAAACAGAGTTTGAGATCTACGGTCAAGGAAAGGTTGGAAGGAAGGGTCTGTCCCAGAGGAGCCCTCTGTCCAAATCGAACTCACGCTGCTGCAGCTGTACCGCGACGAAGAGCGGAAAGAGGATGAGGAGGAGCGAGAGGTAGAAGATTTGGCCAGTGAGGTCATGGCGGATGAATCAATGTTAGACCTGACTTGACTTCTTGCTCAGTAGGACACTATTACCAATCCAGGAACACCATGAACAATAGTTCAGCACCTTGGACAATCCCGGAACACTCCTATTCTAAAAGACTATGACCAGTCCTGGAACACTGGACACTGAATATTACACCTAACCTTGGAATGCTATAAACAATCCAGGACCTCTATGGACAATCCTGGAACTTTCAGCCAATCTTAATGACTATGATGTATTCTGGAATATTACGCCTAACCCTGGAATAAAATAAACAATCCAGGACCGACTTCTGCTGACAATCCTGATGACTGTGACCTATTCAGGAAGATTGTGCCTAACCCTGAACTTCTACAAACAATCCAGGACCTCTATGGACAATTCTGGAACATCTCAGCAATCCTGACGAATATTACACCTAACCCTGGAATTCTATAAACAATCCAGGACCTCGATGGACAATCCTGGAACCTTCAGCCAATCTTAACGACTATGATGTATTCTGGAAGATTACGCCTAACCCTGAAATTCTACAAACAATCCAGGACCTCTATGGACAATCCTGGAACATCCCACTTGAAGACCATGATCTATGCTAAAGTTTCGGAGCAATTTTGGAACCCTCCAGCAAATACTTTAACACTACAACCACTATTTAAACACCTAAAAATTCCCAGAACGCTGTATCCGATCCTGGAACACCGCGGCCAATCCTGAAGACTATGATCTATTCAAATGGTGCTGTGTCGAGCTTCAGAGCAAGAATTTCTCCTTCCACGCTTACCGCTCTGAAGAGCTCTGCCGCTCTGTGGGCCTGATTTAATCTGTTCCCCAGTGCATTATGGGTCAGGGTGGTGGTGTCCGCTCCCCATACATGGTCTTGCTCCTGGCACTGCACTCCTGGAATAACGGAAAAGGTGATAAGAGATGGAAAAGCTCTTGAGAGGACACTTCAGTGCGAGCTGGAGACGCCCGGTCCTTAACGTTCAACCTCCTTATCCAACGGCCCAGCAGGAATCAGACCTGCTCCACTGACCCGCATTCTCCACCTCAACTGCCTGAAAATTCTGCTTGTAAACATGATACCTCTTAAATAATTAGTATTTATAAAACAGCAAGTAATACATAATGTTTAATATACCACGGTTAGTGGTAAGATATGATGATTCAGCCTTTTTACAGATTACTTGATGTTTGGGTCCACTTTTTGAGTTTCCTGGGCCACTGGCTGCAACACAAACACAAAGCATTATTGACCCCACTGTGCTTAACAGTTGGAAAGGTATTCTAGGCATGGAATTCCAAGAACCAAGCTAATGAGGGTCTAAGACCTTGGGGAAAGGTATCTGAGAGCTCAGATCTCTAGGAGTGCCCAAACTTATTAAGTTATTATATAATAACTAATATGATTCAATTATATACTAGCATAAAATGTATAGTGGAATTAAAGAAAACGTATTAATACTATTAATATTAATGTTATCATTAATGCTATTATTGTTATTATTAATATATGTATATGCTTTTGAATAGAACGGTTAAACTGCTAATTTAGTAATATTAACATTTTCAATAATTACATATAATAATAACCTATTTCAATTATTTTTATTATTATTTTATTTATTATTTTGAATTATTTCAAAGAAATATAAATGTAGCCAATTAAATCAATAGAAAATAAAATTTCTACGTTTCTAGAACTAAGAATTTACAGGACAGGATCTCCCGTGTTTAAACCGGCGGCTGGCGGTAATTTGGGAGCTCTGAATCCGAGCGTGAGGACAGTTTGAGTCTTCACGCGTCCCTGAGCTAATTGGGACACAGTCGTTTCCTACTAGAGGTCACTTAGCAACTCTGTTTGAAGGCAGCTTTGGTTTGCAGACTGTGGTGGGCTGGCTTAACGTTTCATCTGTCAAAACGTATCACTGCTGAACGGGATCAAAAACAGAGGCTAGCGCTGCACTCCCTGCAGTAGATTCCCCATTCCACTCCCTATTCCACTCCTTATTCCACTCCTATTCCACTCCCTATTCCACTCCCTATTCCACTCCTTATTCCACTCCTATTCCACTCCCTATTCCACTCCTATTCCACTCCTATTCCACTCCTTATTCCACTCCTATTCCACTCCCTATTCCACTCCTTATTCCACTCCTATTCCACTCCCTATTCCACTCCCTATTCCACTCCTTATTCCACTCCTATTCCACTCCTTATTCCACTCCTATTCCACTCCTTATTCCACTCCTATTCCACTCCTTATTCCACTCCTTATTCCACTCCCTATTCCACTCCTATTCCACTCCTATTCCACTCCTTATTCCACTCCTTATTCCACTCCCTATTCCACTCCTTATTCCACTCCCTATTCCACTCCTATTCCACTCCCTATTCCACTCCTTATTCCACTCCTTATTCCACTCCTATTCCACTCCTTATTCCACATCTAATTCCACTTCCTATTCCACTCCTATTCCACTCCTTATTCCACTCCTATTCCACTCCTTATTCCACTCCCTATTCCACTCCTATTCCACTCCTATTCCACTCCTTATTCCACTCCTTATTCCACTCCTATTCCACTCCCTATTCCACTCCTATTCCACTCCTTATTCCACTCCCTATTCCACTCCTATTCCACTCCTTATTCCACTCCTTATTCCACTCCTATTCCACTCCTTATTCCACTCCCTATTCCGCTCCTTATTCCACATCTTATTCCACTCCCTATTCCACTCCTATTCCACTCCTTATTCCACTCCTTATTCCACTCCCTATTCCACTCCTATTCCACTCCTTATTCCACTCCTTATTCCACTCCTATTCCACTCCCTATTCCACTCCTATTCCACTCCTTATTCCACTCCTTATTCCACTCCCTATTCCGCTCCTTATTCCACATCTAATTCCACTCCCTATTCCACTCCTTATTCCACTCCCTATTCCACTCCCTATTCCACTCCTTATTCCACTCCCTATTCCACTCCTTATTCCACCCCTTATTCCACTCCCTATTCCACTCCTTATTCCACTCCCTATTCCACTCCCTATTCCGCTCCTTATTCCAGTCTTTCCTGAAGTCCTTATTCTGCGGTTCAGTAAAGTGTCAGACGCCGGTGTTGAAAGTAACACTGATGGTTTTATTGGTAACTGAAACAGGTCGGATGCAGAAAGTAGGCCGCATTACAAAACCGCTGCATTCAAAGACCAGGAAACCAGAGAGTTCACGTCCGTCCGTCTCCGAGTTACTGTCTGTCTGTCTGTACATTACCAAGAGACCAAGAGACCAAGAGGGCCTAATTAACCTGTGTGTGTGTGTGTGTGTGTGTGTCAGACGTGTATCATTTTCTAGCTGAAACCTTGGAGAGATCACAGGAAGTCTTAATTAAGAGTGTGTGAACGGGTGAGACTAATGTGTGCTTAACACACTATCTGCAGTCTCCCAGCTCTATTTATGGACCTTACTCTCTCTCTCTCCCTCTCTCTCTCTCTCTGTATCTCTCTCTCTCTCTCTCTCTCTCTCTCTCTTGCTTTATCTCTCTGAGACTCTTGTCTGGACATTTTGGGAAGTGAAGGGCAACTGTCAGTCTATTCACAGAAACAACTCCACACACACACACACACACACACACACACACACAGTCTCTCTCAGTGTTGTCCCGGGCTGCAAAACGGGGCCACTGGGAGACGCCTGACACTTGTGACGCTTCTTACGGCGCAGTTGTCTATCGGCGTGACAGGGAGCCAATCAGAGAGCTCAGAGACGAGCAAGGTCCCGCCCACCAGAACTTAAATAGCTTTCTAGAGCCGTTAACCTCAAAAAAATGATACATGATTAGCCAGAGAGAGAGATAGAGAGAGAGAGAGAGAGAGAGAGAGAG
Organism: Salminus brasiliensis; assembly: GCF_030463535.1. Classification (NCBI taxonomy): domain Eukaryota; kingdom Metazoa; phylum Chordata; class Actinopteri; order Characiformes; family Bryconidae; genus Salminus; species Salminus brasiliensis. Next base: position 39,767,049 of record NC_132888.1, on the reverse strand, counting down.
AGAGAAATATAAAGGTGGGAGAGCGTGAGAGAGAGAGAGAGAGAGAGACAGAGAGAGAGAGAGAGAGGGAGAGAGAGAGAGAGAGAGAGAGACAGAGAGATAGACAGAGAGAGAGAGAGAGAGAGCAAGAAAGAGAGAGGTGGGAGAGAGAGAGAGATAAAGTGGGAGAGAGATATTGGGGATAAAGGGTAAGGAGAGAGAGCATTGAGGATAGAGAGAGAGAGAGGTGGAGCTAGACGTGCTGGAGGTCGTGGGCCGTTTTCATAATCGCTGGTTAATTGCCTGTCGGCAAAGGTAACACTCAACTCCTTACATAACCCTCCCCTGTGGAGAGAGAAAGAGAGAGAGAGAGATATGTGATGGCTTGTCAGAAGTTCAAAGACAATGAGGAGAGAGAGAGAGAGTGTGTGTGTGTGTGTGTGTGTGTGTGTGTGTGTCCTGGTAGAACGGTGTGTCAGATGAAGAAAAGGAAAAGGTCACTCTGGAGTCTCTCTGTCCCACAACTAGGAAATGTCACCCATTCACTACCGAGACCCCCAGTGACGGCGGCCTCGGATAAAAAGGGGGGGGGGGGTATTAGATTACCTACAAATCCTGAACTTGCTGATGGACCGTCTGCAGAATCTACTGCTTATCAGAAGCATCAAGGTTCGGATTAAGCCCAGGATTATAGTTTCGGTTCCAGTGGGCTAGAAGTGTGTAGAACCAACCGCCCACTGACTTCTATTATATGAGGGCTATTAGGGCTAATTACTAACTGCCCATTGACTGCCCATTGTACGCTACAGATGCAGCAGACAGAAGTTGAAAAACTCTGGCTAGTCATGTAACGGTAACCCTTTACGGAACATTGTCATAACCATGTCATGGCAGAGGTCCCAGGCTGTCAGGAATTGTCCAGATTGTTCCGATTACACCCAGTAATAAAACAATGGACCATAACTGATAGCGGCCATTGGCGATGAGCACCACACATATGGACATAGTTTGCTATGACATTGTTATAACATGGTTATGACCTGGTTATGTCAGGAATTAATGACAGGTTCATCCCATTTGAACACCTGCCAGCACTCCAACGTAGCTGAATTCTCTAATAAGAAGGAGTGTCCGCAAACTTTTGGACATGTAGTAGATCATGTTATGGAAATAAGCTGGTTAAAAAAACAACAACAACAACAGGTGAATAAGCTAATCCGTCAAATCCACCAAAATCCCTCCGTTGCCATGGAAACGGTCACTGTCCAGTGGTGGGGAGGAGGGTGGAAGGGAGGAGGGGTCACGTATGTAAAGCGTAAAGGCACAGAAATCCGAGATTCCCCTGAGACACCCAGAAAACGCTCTCACTCCCGCACACACTCGCAACTGTTTATATGTACATGTACGTACACACACACACACATATGCCAGCAAACACACACACACACACACACCCACCGCAACAGGCCCCTAAGTGGACAGCAGGCTAGCAAATTTCTGCCATGGCGTGTGGGCGGGGTTTCGCAGAGCCCGGGAGCCAATCAGAGCTTCTCAAGTGGGCAGCTCAAGGGCTCAAGGGCCCTCGTCATTTAGTCCAAGGGAGCCACGGATAACCATGGCAACGATGACATGAAAGTCGGCGAACGGAATTAGCAGTTGAGGAGAGCGGGAGAGCATGAGAGAGGGAGTGCGAGAGTGGGAGAGAGCGAGAGAGTACTTGACATTTCCAGAGAATAAAGGGAAAATGAGACGTTTGGAAAAGTGGATCCGAAGGAAAGGCCGCGAACGCAACTGGAGGAACCATAAAAAAAAACCTACACTCATGTTCCTCGTTTAGACAAAATCACACAGCGATAGCTCTGAAGGACAGGCCAGACAGAGAGAGAGAGAGAGAGCGAGAGAGAGGACACTGCAGACGACCGTCGTCCCGACGTCGCGGACGTAAGAGTGACCCACATAGTCCGGAAAAAGACTGAAAACCGACCCTGGACCCCCCAGCTTCAACACACTTCCCTCCCGGACTGGACTTTTTTTACACCGCCTCCAAGTAACACATTCAAGAACCCCGTACTGAGGGACAGCGTCCATAAGGGCCTCACAGGCTGCCTTTGAAGGCATTACACCTCAGGAAGTGACACTTGTTGGAATTCGCCTTCATAATTCGGACGGGTTTAGGTAGACGTCAGTTAGCCTTCTGATCGCTGCCCTTCGGCAAAGTCTTATGGTTTCCTTTAGAGGAGCAGTTTGACGAAACATCACATGAGCATGATTGACCACCGAGCCCAGATGCAGACGGTCGACCGAGGCATGTTCGGTATCTGACGCGTGTGTCTTTGGTTTGCAACAGGAGATGCTAGGCTAACATTGGGAACAAACACCTTAACTATGTGCTCCACGTTGGTCCCGTATATGGATGCCCACCAGGATCAGTGATGGGACCAGGAGGGGTAAAGCATGGGCTCCGTCTAGGTTGTAAGCACTGCATACAGGGGCCTAGTTGGGACCTGTGTGAGATCCTACCGCCCAAGGACCTGCCAATCCTGAAACCCTGATGCAAGACTGATACCCAGGTCCTTCAACACGGTGCTGCTTACCTCCTTCTTCAGGTGGGAGCAGGGCTCTGATGTGGGCATGAGGAGGCAGGGCTTCAATATGGGCATGAGGAAGCAGGGCTCCCATACAGGGATGGGGAGGCAGGGCTCCCATACGGGGATGGAGAGACAGGGCTCTGATACAGGCATGAGGAGGCAGGGCTCCCATACGGGGATGAGGAAGCAGGGCTCCCATACGGGGATGGGGAGGCAGGTCTCCCATACGGGGATGGGGAGGCAGGTCTCCCATACGGGGATGGGGAGACAGGGCTCCGATATGGGCATGAGGAAGCAGGGCTCCCATACGGGGATGGGGAGGCAGGGCTCCCATATGGGGATGAGGAGATAGGGCTCCGATACGGGGATGGGGAGGCAGGGCTCCGATACGGGGATGGGGAGGCAGGTCTCCCATACTGGGATGGGGAGGCAGGTCTCCCATACGAGGATGGGGAGGCAGGTCTCCCATACGGGGATGGAGAGGCAGGGCTCCCATACGAGGATGGGGAGGCAAGGCTCCGATATGGGCATGAGGAGGCAGGGCTCTGATTTTGGGATGGAGCAACATGATCTTACATAGCGACGACCCTATAGGTCAATTGTTTGTGTCCAAAAATCCGAACTACTTGGTTGTTTCTGCCATCAGTCCACTAGTAGCGCTGTTGAGCAAAATACACACAAACACACACACTTGCACAGAAGTGCATGTCTTGGCCTCTACATCATCTAGGGCTCTTCCAAACTGAAGGACCCTTCCTTTCGGGGCGATTTCGGAGGGCGCAACTGATGTGTCCTTCCCTGCCCTCGGTTACCCCTAGTTCTCTGCACAAGAGGCGGGACCTTCGTGCAGATGTCCAGGCAGCCCCCTCTCCCCCGGACTTGGCTGTAGCCTAGGCTTCGGAGCACAGCAGATGTTTACTTTTTGTCAAACAAGAAAAACAAACGTTTGAATGTTAAAAAAAAATCTAAATAAGAAAAGTTGAATCATTTAATATTGAAATTATTTTTAAAAATCATAATAATTAGGACCCCTGTCACTCCCAGGCCCTTGGAATCGCCCAAAAATGTATGGCATACATAGCATCTGAAGAAGCACACGTCACATACCAAACATGACTTGGTCGATTGACGACATTTCAGGAAGTAATGAATTATGGTCATTGGATTTATTTTCCCGGCAAACTATTCCTTTGAAGTTATATAAACAAAACAAAAAGGCAAATACTAAGATTCTAGCAAATTCTATGAATGCAATGATAATAATAATAATAATAATAATAATAACAGTGGTTAAAAAACTGGTTCACCCCCCAAAAAAACAATCTAAATAAAGCTCTTTTTTATGCTTTGTTTTGAAATACATATTCCCGTCACTGTACAAACATTCAACATTCCAGCATTTTTCTCCGAGCTGATTGTGACAGGCTAAGGATAGTTTCGTTTGGCAGAATTTTCTTTTTTTTTTAGTTTTTAGAGTTTTACTCAGCAAGCAGCCATGCCCAAAGGATGCAACTGTTTCTTGCAAACGCGGTGGGGTAGGGTTAGACGGGATACCCAGGACCCATAGTGCGTTGGGGCCCGAGATTCCCGGGAAAAAAGGGCAGAACAGGAACTTCACAAACCGTGCTAAAGAACTGGACAGTCCAAAACCGAGCGTCCGAGCGTCCAGACACATGCAGGAGTTTTTAATTAGGTTCAGTTCAGCCTTCCGTTCCTCCGACCTCCTCTGCAGTTTTCCAGCATCTCTCTGTTAGCGGAATTTTTCACGGAAGCACAGCTCCGAATCCCGTTCTTTGTCGTTCGTTACAGTCCTTTCGCTTTGTTGCTTTCGTCCCGACCGGGTGTGCCGGCGCACAATCCTCCCCGGCACAAACTAAACAACCAACGTCTCCGAAAAAAAAACAACAGGCCGGAGGAGGTGCCGGAGCCGAATGCACAATGAGGGGGAGGAGCCTGACGTAAACATGCTGAGTCATTCATTCCGAAAAGGAAGCAGAACAGGAGTAACGGCACAGTCACTGCTCCCGCTCTTCTTCTTCGTCGTCCTCTTCCTCATCCTCCTCATCCAGCGAAACGATGCCGGACGAGGCCACATCTGACACCTTCCTCCGCACATGGTATCCAGGAGGGCAGCAGACCCCGCCCCCGCAGTCCTTACACGGCGCATCCTCGTCTTCAAACGGGCAGCAGGGCGAGTGCCCACCGCGTCTGAGTCCGGCCCGTTGAAGGCGCGCCAGAAGAGGGTCGTCCCCTCCGTGCAGCGCCCCCAAGAGCTTAGCAGCGAGGTCGGCGGCAACGTCGCCACGGTGGCCGAGGTGGTCACTGCGGTGCCCGAGGTCGCTGCCGCGATGCCCGAGGTCCCGGAGCAGCGGGTGCCTCTCGTCCAGGCTGCACAGGCTGGAGCAGAGCGTGTCAGACGGAGAGGCCGGCGAGCCCACGGGAGGAGAGAGGTCGAAGGCCACGCCGCTCTCGGCCTCGCAAGCACCTCGCCTCCGCAGGTGGGCCTGGCACACCTGTGTGTGTAAGAGGTCCCGCAGGTAGTGAGGGTACGACGACAGATCTGTGGATGTAGAATACAGAGTGAGAGCTTTGGCTTCGGCAGTGTAACAACTCAAGGAAGCTTATACCCCACCAATCATCATGAGACTTCAGCTGCAGCCCACCAACCCAGACTTTTTCGCTTTAAATGGGAGATGCTAGGCTAATGTGGCTAACAAACTATAAAATTAGAGATTTAATTGCTTCACCAATTGATAAAAGCTACATAAACAAGGAAAACAGTCAAAACAGTCATTTAGAGGGAGTGTTTTTGGGCACATATTTACGATGGGATGAGCTGACCGTCTAAGTCCAGTGCTTTGTTAGCAACGTTAGCCTAGCATCTCCCGTTCTTACCTAAAGAAGCACAAATCAGACACCAAACTTAATCTAAGGGTCGATGGAAGCTTATACCCCCACCAATTAGCATCATTGGTGTCAATTGATGAGTCGAAATCATCAGTGTAGCCTGTGCAAAAGTTTGGACACTATGGAGCTTTGATTAGCAAATCAGACCCGAGACACGCCACCAGCAGGAATTAAGAACTGCCGGCTGAATCAAGTTTCCGAACCTTGTGCTAACACCCATCTCATCAACCACCTGTCTACCGTCCTGAACGACAGGGATCCATGCCCGCGAGGCAGGGGGCGTTTTGTACAGCGGGGACTGTTGTAGGACATAAGGCAGTTCAGGAAAACTGTGGAGGTCAGGTAATGAGATCTGGAAGACCAGGAAAGCTCTCTGAGTGAACTGCTCATATGCTGGTAATAACTTAGTCCAGAGGGTGCACCGTTCCACTGTGCAGCGTCGTTGCTAGGCATGGAAGACCTCCTCATTAGAAGGAAGCCTTGCCTACAACCTGCCCAAACGTTTGCTGCAGGATTGCTTAGCCACAGAGACTGTTTACCTCTTCTCAGTTTCATCAGATTTGATACACATGACATGGCATATTTATACTGCTGTCACGTTTACTCTCTCTCTCTCTCTCTCTCTCTCTCTCTCTAAGCTCTATCCTCCTCGTTTTATCGCCCCTCTCTGCTCCCGGCCTCCATCAGTCAGTGCGAGCACATTAAACTTGCAGGAGAAATGAACGCTGGGATATCAAATTGCGCCAGGGAGAGAAATGAGGGGAGGCAGAGCGAGAGAGGAATAGAGAGAGCAGGCGAGCGAGGGTGTTTTCAAAGGATGAAAGTAGGGCACTGGGACAATAAGCATTCGTGCCATGCTGGAGAAAAGAAAAGAGAGAGAGAGAGAGACAAACGGAGGGAGTGCGAGCAGACAGAAAAGCTAGAGAGAGAGAGAGAGAGAGATAACAAGCAAGGCTGCTGCTGAGGTAACAAGGCAAACAGTAGGCAGTAGGCCATACAAACAACACCGAGCTAGCAGGAGTGCTACAGCCAGACTGTGTACCTGTGCTCTGTGTGGTGGGCTCGTTAGCAGGGAGGAAGTCTTCGTCGTAGGAATCATCATTGGACTCGTCTCCGTCGACTGAAGACCAGGCCCGAAGTTTTGCCTCGGCAATCGCGAACTGTTCGGCAACACCTGCAACACACATACACTCTGCTGTTAGTGCTCAGGAAACACACCTCACACTGCCCCGTCCCGAAGCTAAACGGAGTTTTGCTTCAAGGTCCTCCTGAAATCGGTGGTCAGGGGTTTGATTCAACATCCTCCTGAAATCGGTGGTCAGGGGTTCACCTCAAGGTCCACTTGAAATCAGTGGCACCATGCTACAGCACCCGACAGAGAGGCCTGAGGGCCTTGCTCAGTGGC
>NC_132888.1:39752670-39755170 GCF_030463535.1 Salminus brasiliensis | reverse complement strand
GTGGAAACCAGGGACTTGTTCAAGGGAATGTTCAAGAACCATCTACAAGCGGCTGTAGATGCTTGTAGAGGTCGTAGGCCACCAGGCACGCAACCCTCAGTGCAGCCAAATGGTTCTTTGAGCTTTCCTGGTTCTACACAGACCATCACCTTCACTGAGGAACCCTTGAGGAACCCTTGAGGAACCCCTTCATTAGAAAGATGTTAGCAGTGCCTGAAATGAGCCCACTGCCCACTGTTCAGTGATTGTATTTGAGGGGAGAAGTCGTTGGAAATGAATTGCTAATTACTTTGAATGACTTGCAGATAATTGGAAAACTAGCTGGTGAACGTTTAATGAAAGTCAGGGAGAGGAACTGAGCGTGGAAGGAGGCCTCTAACGACTGGGATGGTTTAGTTAATTAGGGAATTATCATAGCGGGCAAGATTGGGAAAATCATTTTCTGCTTCGCATGATGAAATTACTGAATCCGGTAGGAAACGTAATTGAGCACCCCACCCTCCCACCCACCACCCCTCTGCTACAAGAGGTATGAGGACCCCAGGAGGCTCGTGGGTTGACTTCAGACCTCATTAACCTCCTGTGATTTTCAAACGGGGGGTAAAAGTGCTTGAAATATCTTGATCTGGAGCGTCAATTGTACTCTCTCTTTGAGTCGATACAGGTCCCAGCCCTTTGGCTTGCAAGACCTCGGTCCTACTGTCTCAAGCTACATGACAAGCTGCAAGGCCCTCCCATCTGCGGCTGTTCGGTCGCTGTAACGATGACGGGAAGGCCGCGGGACTGGCAGGGACCACAATGCCTGCTATTTATTTTTGGTGCCTTAGGTTAAGGTGGCTGCCACCCCTAGTGTCCGGAAGTGGGCGACGGGCGACGGACGCCTCTCTATTTCTGGATGCTGTAAAACGTGCAATGGGAGCTGCTTTGGCACCTCAAAGAAATGGTCCAGGTCCTCGAACGGTGCAGCCAGGCCGCGCACCAGACTGGTCCGTGTGTTGCCCAAGAGCGCGAGGTCGGAGTGCGAACCCTCGGCGCTCCAGTCCACACGCAACCTGCCACCCGCCACTGTGGGAGAGGAGGAAGAAGATGCTGAGGTGCGCGAGGTAGACCGAGAGTGGCCTTCGGTCCACTGCCATGGTAACCGCAAAGTGATTCTTTGAACGTTTGTTCTGTGCCAGTTGTACCGATATCAAGTACTGGGCTACCATGGGAGGGGATGACCCTGCGCGTCTTTCCAATGCAGCCATGCACGCATTGGAAACGGTGGAAGCTACAAATGGCAGTGTCCTCCTGTCTTCCTGGCTCTGGCATTCATTTCTTCTCTTAGTCTGAGCTTCATGCAACAGCTTGCACATGCACAATGCCCCCCCTCCCCTCCCTCCCGAACAGTCCCAAATGATTCATGTGCATACGTCATTAACACACGGACCTCCACAGGTGAACGGCACATGGCGGCCATCGTCGCATTCAAGCATCACACCTCCTGAGGCGAGGCCTAATTTTTGCCTTATTTGACAGCACGGGCCGCGTCATTCCCCACGTGAGCCATGCCACTGCCTCCTTAACAGGTATGCGTTGTGGAATATTAGTCATCTAGGTAACCTCTCTGATCTCTGGTCATACAGTAGTCTCTAATGTTCCCTAATGTTTGGTCGGTCAGTCAGTTGCACCTCAGCTGGGTAACCTCTCTCAAACGGGTTTGGCATTTCAACGCTCTTCCTAAAGCCGCCTCCCGCACCGCCCCGGCACAACTGCCTGTTTTGTAGACTGGTTGACATCCAATACCCTTTTCACTAATCACTGTGGTGTCCGTTGAGGCGATGGCCTCGCGGCTTCCACAATGAAACCAAATCCGTGATGAAAAATGTCGCCACGTGAGAGGTGTCATGTCCCGTAAGGCCTAAGGGCACACCTAATCTCTAAGACCCTCGAGACTATTAAATATCTCTAAATATCTCTTTCTGGACTCAAGAAGATCTTCTTTCTCGAAAACCCCTCAGAAGTCGCCGTTCTAGCTGCCGTTTAGATGTGTTTCTTGGCTGTACAGGTCCAGTAGATGTGCTTTGGTCCAGACCACATCATAGACTAATGTCTCTGAGCTGTTTCGCCCTCACACTTCAAACCAAATGCACCTCAGTTCATCTAGAATTCAGCAGCCGAATTCGGGGGCGTTCCTGAGTCCAAATGGAATCCTCTTGTGTTCAAACGAACCGCACTACCAGATCAGTCGCACCAAAGACGGGTCTAATTGAGCCAAACCTGCCCTCACAACATGTTCCACACAGCCCAGGTACAGGGTTGGTTCTTTGAGGAATCATGAACCTAGGACTGGCCCAAGGCTCGAACGAGTGCCGACCAGAAAACAGCTGTAGGCAAAACGGCTGCCGCCGCGTGGACGCAGTCACCGAGGCATGGCTCATTTAAAGGCCTAGCACAAAAATAAGCTGAACGGCCGGGGGGACGGGGGTCCGCTGTAGGTCTGAGCCCGTGTAATGGCCAA